>NC_044205.1:28585121-28620121 GCF_900880675.1 Sparus aurata
CTGAAACTCCAAAAACTCCTCTGTTGTGATTATGTATTATGCTGAATTAGATTTTCTTGATATATAAACACAGAGATTCTCTGTGTTTTGCTGTATAGTTTCCTGGTGAGTGTGTTTGTTTGAATTGTTGGTACTCATCTTTCGTTTCTGCTGGTTGAAGTTGTCGATGATGACACCGATGAAGAGATTGAGGGTGAAGAAGGAGCCGAAGATGATGAAGATGACGAAGTACAGGTACATGTACAGATTGATCTCTTTGATCGGCTGCTCCTCCACCTGACAACACACACACACACACACACACACACACACACACACACAGTTTTAAATGTCACATTTATAATTCCACTTCATTTGATTTACGTTCTGAACTTTCAGTTCAAACTTCAGTCTCTAACTCACGGCTCGTGAATCCACCGCTGCGTACATGATCTCCATCCAGCCTTTGAAGGTTGCCTTGGAAACAAAGAAAAACATATAATTTAATAATCACATCTCTTCTTTTTCATGTCAAAGTGATTCTTAGAATGTGGACGTGTTGAACGATCGATGCTGTGAATCACATGATGGTTTTATTCACCTGAAACAATCTGAGAAGTTAAATCTGCTCAGTTCGACCGGCTCACACCTCGTCGACATCTGAGCAGATTTAGTGAATCTACATGATTTTCAAAAAGCTTTATTTAAGTTAAACACAGAGAGATTTCTTAAGCGATGGGGTTCAAATTGAACCCTTCAGTTTGGGGCCAGAATCTGAAACTGTTTTGTGTGAAGGGGCTGAGAGCTCCAGGACTGAGTTTCTGATCCAGTTCATCGAAACAGAAGAATAGATGCGTCCACATACTTTTGGCCGTATGCTGCATGTGCTGTCGTCTGTTTTTCAGACGTTTGTTCCCTGAAGAAACAATCCTCCAGCTTTACCTCCGACACATGAGAGAGAAACCTGCAGCTCTGTTTTGCGTCTCTGTGTGAGTGGAGAGCTTTCTGAGTTTCTCGTCTCCAGGACGACATCCTGCACATTTACTGCACTCGAGCGAATAACCCAACAAAAGCAACCTTCCTGCTCGAGCAGAAAATAAGTGGAGGGAGAGTCAGAGCGCCATGGAAACGCCGCTGCTGTGGGTTTTTTTCTCAATGAAAGTATCAACAAGTCCTTTTATGGACTTCCTTCCTCCGCGGGGAGGAGGCCGAGCAGGTGGAGGCCGGATGCAGATGTGAAGGAACAGAGTACTTTGGTCTGAGTGGGCGCCCGCTGTCCGTCACTCCCACCTGAAATCAGCTCGTCACCACGGGTTACCACCTGTTATTATTATGGACTGTCAGATGTCAGCGAGAGGCGGTGCGCTGTAAAACATGACGAGCTGGAGCCCGAGTTTATTTTAAATGATGTGAAGGCGGCTGCAGCGCTGAACGTCTCCGCAAACCAGCCAGACGACCACGAATCACATCAAAACCTCGTCCAGATGTTAAACTGTAGCTCCCGGGAAAAGTCACCGGGAACATCGTGGATAACTTGGATAACTTTTAAAATGCAGTGTAGCTCTGTGACATCACACAACATGGAAGATTTAAAAGTTTAACAGACAAAGTTCAATCTGCTGCGTGGAGAACTGATGGACTCCAAACTAAAGAGCGAGCAGGAGACGAGGCGTCCGTCATGTGACGCAGTGAAAGTATTCGTTATAACAATATTTTTCCTTTAAATTCTCATTCTGAAGTAAATCCTGATGTCACACTGTGATGCTGCAGAAAATGTAGACTTGTTCCTTATAAACATCACTTTCACTTTACTTTTACTGATCGTAAAAATGAACGTCGAGTTCGGGCACAAAGGACGCGTTCGCCATGGAGAGGTGAAGCCACGCCCCTTCTACTGCACCCCATCCGACCTCATCTCAAAAATAAAAGTTTTTCAGGTCGTCAGTTTTTGATCCCTCTTGAATTGAGCCATTTTGCCAGATACACATGAGATTTCTGTCAATTTAAACAAACGTTTTTTACCTTCTCACACAACAACAACATGGCCGTCACCTCAGAACAGACAGTAAAAGTGAGTCTCATAATAACTGTGGTCACATCAGCAGCTGCAGTTGTGTGAAAGGAGTTTTAACAGATATCGACAAAAAGAAAACCGTCAGGAGGAGAAAGTGGAGACAAAAGACACAAAGACGAACTTCAGAAGAGTGTTTCAGGTAAAACGTCCCCATTTCATGAGTAATTTGCAGCCTTGTACGTTACGTAAGTGTTTAATAAGCGATATAAATATCCAGGAGTTATTAGAGCAGACAAAGTGTCTCCTGAATGCATCAATTAGCTTACATAAGAGCGGTCGGCTACAGTCAGAAACCGGTGTTATGATCACGCCTGCAACTTTGTTGTGCAGGAAAATGTCACCAGGATCAAACTGACTGACGCCCCGCACAGTCGGATGATTCTGATTGGCTGTCGCTCATCAAATCGCTCTCCGAGGGATCCGAACGAATGTGGATCCTCGCTGGCGTTGATGCCACCGTCCACTGGAGTTACACAGATTTATAGTTACAGTTACAGTTCTTGTTAGATTCATTTTTAATTTGATTGATTTGATTTTCGTGCTGAGAAGAAACTTAAATAATAAAAGTGTGATCCTGCCGGGCTCGGCGCCACAGAACCTGAAGCCGAGCTCGCTCCACTCTCTCTGCATCATTTCTGCAGCGTGGAGCTATTTCCAGATGCTAATGGAAGGGTTGCCCCCGCCAACTGTTGCCACGCCGACCAGCCAAACACTGAGGGATGCTGAGCGGCTCGTTTCCAAGGCGACCGGACTCTGACAACTCTCGGTTTCTCATTGGCTGACTGACAACTTCTCCACTTTGTTTTCCCCTTTTTTCTCTCCACTTTATTCTCACACCGTCTCCTCCGTCTCTCTTCTTCACCGTTTCATTTTGTCCTTCCATCCCTCTTTTCTCCCATCGCCGTGCTTCCATCTCACCCATCTCTTCTTTATCTTTAACGTCTCACCGTCCATCTTCTCCTCACTTGAATCCCTCTCGCTCCCTCGTTATTATCATCCTCTCTCTCTCTCTCCCTTCACTGCTCTTTCTTTATTTTTACTTTAATTTCTTTTCTCCACTTATACTTTTTCTTCCTCCCTCCCTCCATCTCTCCATTTCCCTCCCACTTGGCTGGAGTCGCTCTAAAAATAAAAGCCTCTCAGACGCTGATTGATTGGAGGCTCTCAGGACTCCCGTGGTGGGCGACAGAGAGCGAGAAAGAAAGAGAGCGACAGAGAAACAGAGAAAGGAGGGAAAAGAAGGAAAGAAGTGATAAAGATGGAGGGCTGCAGAGGTTTTGCTGATGTTGAGGGACGGATGGAGGAGATGGTCGCGGTCAGGATATTAAACATGCTGAGTTATCGCACCGCCTAATTTTTATGTAGCTGACAGAATATTCAGTGAAATCGTCTAGAGTCGGTCCTGAAACAAGCTAATGCTAACCAGAAGGGGGCGGAGCCAACAGCCGAAGTTTAAAAGACGACCAGCGCAGCTCAAACATTCAGTCTGAGCGTTAAAACGTAATTCTGGGATGTTTGAGTTGATTTCCTACCAAATAAGAACAGGAGTTGACTTTTATTTTGAAGGAGGCTGGCCACAGGAAATGCACAGTGTTTAACTACAGCGTTGTTTTAGATTCAAATATATAAATGTACTCACATACATTAACTGTGTGTGAGTACATTTCTTGTAAAGCACGACTTTAAAATAAAACTGTTGTTTGTATCTGCAGTAACACTTCATGTAGCTTTTATACATGTATATACTTTATAAACACTGAATAATTAATGCTAAAACTGCTCTTAATGATTAGTGATTATGAATTATTGATGTCAACAATCATCCCCACATACATTAAAGGTATTAACATCTCACATTAAAAGCATTTAACTGGTAAAATATGAGTTGACTTTTATTTTGAAGTAAACTAGTCAAAGGAAATGCAACGTGTTCAGTCAAAAATACGTTTGCAGGAAAAATGTTTGAGGTGTGTGTATGAATATAGCAGATATATACACATATAACTACATTTCTTGTAAAGCAAATTTTGTGTTTATCTCCAGTAAGACTTCATTTAGCTTTTATACAATATATATTATATACACATTGAATAATTAATGCTAAAACTGCTCTTAATGATTAGTATTTATGAATTATTGATGTCAACAATCATCCCCACATACATTAAAGGTATCAATATCTCAGCCTTCGTACTGATGCAGATCATTAAGACTTTTATCTGCTGAGTTTTGAGTTATATAAAACACTCAAATCTACGGAAGCCCTGTCAGTCAAACATTCAGATCTGTGCAGCTCGATTATCAGCCGGGTTTCAGCCAACCTGTGACTTTTTGCAGTGTACTTTTTATATTCTTTTATCAGTACATGCTCACAAAAAAGAAAAAAACCTGAACAGAACAAAAGAAAGATAAAAATGTGAGCGAGAGAGAGAGAGAGAGAGAGAAAATTAAACATAACACGACAAATGGAGACAAAGAGAGCGAGGGAGAAGTGGAAAAGTCAAAAGTGAGAGCGTTTCAGAACAGGTGTGGGAGGAAAATTAAGGCTAAGACGACAAATGGACAGAACGAAAGAAAAGAGGAGATCAGGGGAGCGAGGGAGAAAAGTCAATCCTCCTACGGTTTGTGGAGGAGACGCTCAGTTTTAATTTGTTTTCAGGTTGTCTTGCCGGAGAGGATTTCTCACTTTGTTTCTGCGTGTCTTCAGTCGAAGCTCTTTGTAAACGCTTCACGCGGCTGCTTGATGACACATTTATACGACGCTCTTCTTCTTCTGCAGCTTTGTTCTGCAATCCAGCTTCAGCCGCAGGGTCGTTGTGTCTTCAGAGCGGCGATGACGACGCGTGAGCAATCAACTTGAGGTGAGTCCAAAGAGTTCAGAGACAACATGACGGAGGTGCGTTCAAGAGTTCAACAGCGCAGCGTGTTAAGTAATCACACTCGCTTTGTGTTCCCGTCCTGCGGCAAGAAAAGCCCCAACCCACGCCTCCGAAGAAGTGCTGGAGGTGATTTTAAGTGCCTAAAAGCCACTTAAGAAGCAGCTAATGTATCATGAATCACCCTGCAGCACAAAAACCCTCGTCTGTCTTTACTTCCTGACAAACAAAATGGCCGACAGTGCTCTGATGGTTTGTATCTGTGTCTGAGTATCTGATGATTAATAGGGTCGATGTATCAGCTGACAAATGTAACAAAACTTTACATGCACAAGAACATTTAAAACACACTGAAGGGAAAATACGTCTGAATTAACCACTAAATAAACTTCAAACCCAGAAACCCTGACGCCGTCTCTCACCACTTGCAGCAGAGCGAGGTATCCGGCGCCCACGTTGTCGAAGTTGACCTTGACTTTGGTCCAGTAGAAGAGCGAGGTGTCGTTGAGCGCCTCGCACTCCGACTTGTTGTTGATGAAGGCGGCCTCGTAGATATGGCCCGTGCGGTTGACGCAGCGGCCGAACTTGCCGGCGAACAGGTTGACGCCCATGATGCTGAAGATGAGCCAGAAGATGAGACACACCAGCAGCACGTTCATGATGGAGGGAATCGCCCCGATCAGAGCGTTCACGACCACCTGAGGGCGGAAACAGAGATGGTCACACAAACACACAGACATAAAACTCAAGTGTTCAGTTTTCAGACTTGGTATCAACATGTCCTGAGTGATCTGATCACAGGTGTGCAGCTCTCAGTGCAGGTGGGGACGAACCATGCTGAACTACTGACTTCAACATCACCAGACTCCATTAACAAATGTGGTGATTTGAAGAGTTGTTGAGTTAAAACAAACTTTATAACGTAGTGAAACTGTGTCTGTGACAGATTGTAACTCATTGTGTCCTCCTTGTAAATTCAGCATTAAATGTAATCTATGAAGCCGACTATTAACCACATTTCACCAGACTCCATTCACAAATCAGCTAATTTTAGGAGTTGTTGTGTAGTGTAAAGCTTTATAAACATTATGAAACTGTGTGTGTGACAGATTGTAAGTCATTGTGTCCTTGTTGTAAATTCAGCATTAAATGTAATCTATGAATCCAACTATTAACCACAACATCACCAGACTCCCTTCACAAATCAGTGAATTTAAGGAGTTGTTGTGTAGCGTAAAGCTTTATAAACATTATGAAACTGTGTGTGTGACAGATTGTAACTCATTGTGTCCTTGTTGTAAATTCAGCATTAAATCTTTCAGCTGAAGTTGTTTGTCTCCTTGTAAAAAGTGTCAGTTTGTGGCAGCATGTCTGTACCAGCCTGTCTGCTTCTGTGTCTAAAGTGCTAAAGTCTTACCTGCCAACATTGATCAGCTGTTTGAACACACTGTTTACACTGATTTCACCATTTACACTCCATTTATGAAAGAAGAAACATGTTATTGATCTAAACATGTCACATGTTACAAAGACACTAAACAGTAACAATATAGGCTACTTCTTTGTCCCCGTGGAGAAAGTCCCCAGACTCCCTTAACAAATGTGTCAGTTTAGTGAGTTGTTGAGTTGGAGACACTTTATAAACTCTGTGAAACTCTGTCTCTGACTCATTCTGCATTATTCGGACCTTCTTGTAAATTCAGCAGTGTTTCAATGAGGAGTTTTGAATCTAAAACAGTAGAATGAATGAATCACAACACAGATCTGCTATTTTTGGGGTATTTCAGTTTCCTCCTTCCTGTCGGCGCTCACACAGACAGCGAGACTTGACTCAGCTAATTTCACTGCTACACTTAAAATATCAACCTGCTACTCCAGCCCTCCTCTTTCTACCCACAATGCAGTTCTCCCACCCACAATCCCATGCTGACTGAGCATTAGGGCGCTGAGTGCGCAGCATTTGGAAATTGACACGCAAGCTAATCTTATTAGTCAGACAAAGAAGAGAGCAGAGGATCATGGGAGAGTGACGGCTCAGACTTTATTCCCAGCATGCAACACAGGTCCTGAACGTCATGTGACCCAGAGTCAGCGTCCTGCACAGCTCAGACCCAAACAGAACTGTTGATGTTTAAATTTGAATTTTCTGCCGATCATTTCATCAGAAAACACATCGATTGTTTCTATCATCAGTTAACGTAACGAGTAACAATCAACATTTAAGATGATGAGACATGATATTTTGAATTTCACTAAATAACTGAGTCTAATTTTTCTGCAGGGAAAAAAAGTGGAGAACAAAATGATTCACAAGAAAACTGATTTCACGACTGATATCAAGTTAGAAAAACTACAAAACTAAGGAGAAAAAAGAGAAATTGATATTTCTTTCTTTTCTTTCTAAAGTTAAAACCTTAATTCATTTAATTTATATAGTGCTTTTCAAGGACCCAAAGTCGCTTAAAACCTTCTTGTGTTGTAAAAAAACAATGTTTAGAAGTGCAGTTCTCAGACGACACCGCTACATGTCTACACTCAGTTTCATCCTCAGGTTTCTGTTTTCTACTCTCACTCTGTAACAAACGTGTTCAGACGTTATAAAAGCCAAAATCTTCCGTGTCTCTTGTTTGTCTGACTGCAGAAGAAGCTTCCTGCAGGACGCTGACTCTGACACGGTCAGTAATACTGATCGGAGTGTTGATGTTTAAAGACAGACGAGTGAATTCACGTGTTTGTTTTCTGAAAGAGAAATAAAACCTCACAGACGTGATGAGATGAACCAATCACAGAGCAGAAAACACTGAGGGATGAAACACTGTTAGAGATACGAAGGTGATGTGTTTCATTCTGAACACACCTGGGAACAAAACACACGGATTTATATTTATTATTCCTCACGTAACGTAACAACCGTTAGTTAACATCTATATGAAACACATGAAGATATAAATGAATGCTGTTTTTTCTCCTCACATCGTCCATTACCTCCTGACGACAGACACCTTGTTGTTCGATGTCACTTCCTTTCTATTTATTAAATTAAGATTAGATTAAATTTTACATCCTACCTTTGTTTGCTTTCTGTTTTCTTACGACACAACACTACAAACCAAGCGCTCCTATCAGCTGATGCTGTATCCAGGTTCTGGAGCTGCAGTGATTCGTCAGCTAATCCATAAATTGAGCATCAGAATAATATTCATCCAACTTTTGTTTGATTTGATTTCAATTAATCGCTTAATTTTTCATGCAGAAATGGCAGATTTTATATAAATCACGGTGGATAAACTAGGATGATGGATTATTCTGTAACTGATTGATTCCATCATGTGGTTTGATCCCAGGTGTGTCTGCAGATTAATACTGACTCTTACCCTCATGCCTTCAAATCTGGAGAGGGCTCTGAGGGGCCGCAGGGCTCGCAGCGTCCGCAGGGACTTGATGGCTGCAAAGTCTGAATAACCCAACGTGTTGGCCACCAAACTGACCAATGAGACCTGGAGGAGAGAGAGAGGAAGAGGAGGGAGAGGAAGAGGAGGAGAGAGAGGAAGAGGAGGAGAGAGGAAGAGGAGGAGAGAGGAAGAGGAGGGAGAGAGGAAGAGGAGGAGAGAGGAAGAGGAGGAGAGAGAGGAAGAGGAGGAGAGAGGAAGAGGAGGAGAGAGAGGAAGAGGAGGGAGGGAGAGGAAGAGGAGGAGAGAGGAAGAGGAGGAGAGAGGAAGAGGAGGGAGGGAGAGGAAGAGGAGGAGAGAGGAAGAGGAGGAGAGGAAGAGAGAGAGAGGAAGAGAGAGAGAGGAAGAGGAGGAAGAGAGGAAGAGGAGGAGAGAGGAAGAGGAGGAGAGAGGACAGAGAAAAGATGGCGACAGGTGTCCAGAGACAGGAGGAAGAAGAGGAAGAAGAGGAACAGAAGACAGAAGAAGGACAGTTAGATTCTAGTCTAATGAAAGACGGAGCAGGAGAACGCTGATCCACAAAACCGACCAATCAGAGCTGTGGACGTGAGCGGGACGAAGGTGTGTTAGTGTGTCGGTCAGCTGGCTGAAGAGTCCTGCAGGAGAGGAAGGAGAGATGAAGCGTTAGTGACATCAGATCTGTGGCTCTGCTGCTCCTCAGACCAACAAACAGGAAACCTGACAAAGAAACAGTCGTGTTGGTTATTAGACGGATGATCAACTGTAATTAATAATCTGAGATAAAAGCCGTCTCTGCAGATCTAAACCAGCAGCTGAGTTAAAGGTGGAGCAGTGGTTCTGAGGTCGGTCAGCTGTCCGGAGCTCCGGGTCTGGTGGTTCTTACCCTGATACCAGCGAAGCGGGACGCGGCCCGGAGAGGACGGAGCGCCCGGAACGTCCTCAGCACCCGCATGGTGGTGATCTGGTCCAGAGGGATGAACTGAGCCAGCAGACCCAACACTGAGATCTACAGGAGGCGGGCCGAACAGTTACTGTGAACACCTGAAGCCTCCGGAACAGCAGCAGTGACATCACACGCCTCACACAGGAGGGAATCTAAATACTGTAAATTCTCACATCCGAACAGATCACTGATTTCATTTAACAAAATGTGGTTTTATTAATATAATAAAATCTACTCTGCCATCGTTAGTTCAGTGTGAAGCGACTGTCAATGAACCGCGACACTTCCTGTATGTATTTCATAATAAAAGCCTGATTAGGGGCGTTAAAAATCGATTTAAATAAGCTTTTTGTTGTTGATCATCAGGATCAAAAGCAGGATCTGTGATTTAAAGATGACATGGCTAGCTTAGCGTTAGCCTGCAGCTAGCTTAGCGTTAGCCTTTAGCGTCTCCTCTCCTGTGTGATGAAGACGATCAGCTGACTGGAAACAGAGGAAACTGTGACAGCGTCGGACATGTTGGTTTATTTTCCTTTTCAGAGATCCTCTGTTGATTTGTTTGTGACGAGGGTTCACTCTGGGTAGATTTGAGAAGCTGAATTTCGCCACAAATCTTCTGTAGTTAACTGCTGAATCACTGAAGGCTGCTGGTTTTTTGTTGAACTCATTATTTTAACTTGTCTCACCCTGACCTGCAGAAAGCCACCAGGATAAAGTCAAGCTGTTGTCGTAAAATACCGTATCTAAATGTCAAATTGAATCGAATGGTGGATTTAAAGTATCGTGACGCCTCTAAATTTAATGTAAACAACACAGGGAGTGTTTAGTTTTACTGACAGCAGATAAACACTGAACAAAAACACAGCTGAGCAGATTATTGGAATTAAAAACAGAATAAAGAGTATCTGAGAATGACAACTGTGCTCGTATTACTCACAATGTGGAAATGAACATTTCGCCAAAACTTAAGTAAACAGCAAATTAAAAGAAGAACAGATCAGAAAACAGAGAGAGTTCTTAATAAATATGATAAAGACAACCTTAGATTAGAAATAAAAGCCTGTCTCCTGTTTAAAATGAAGGCACGCTTCTCTTCATTTGGATAATAAGGATTCTTCTGCTATCTCAGATCCCTATTTTTAATGAATATTAAGATTCCTGAATCCCATAAACAGCAAAAATACATAAAAAACATAAGGATGCTGGGAATCGTTATCCTCTAACACCAAGACAATCATGTTTATAAGATGTTGTAAAAGACATGAGTTTGAATGTTTGGTAATTAGTTTTCTGTCCTCTAGTGGTTAAAAACAACAAAATAAATCTAAACGCAGCTTTAATCGGCGGATGTGATCTTTGTTGGACCACTTTGTGACTCTATTAATATCTCGCCTGCTGTTTCCTGTCTCAGATCTGCGTGTTGAGACCTCGTGACTCAACACGTCTCCGTCTTCTCTCTCTGCAGGCCAACAGAGACGCCACCACACGCAGAGTCACTCACGAAGACGACGAGGCGGAAAACACCCGGAAAACGAGAAGGAGAGTGTGTGTGTGTGTGTGTGTGTGTGTGTGTGTGTGTGTGTGTGTGTGTGTGTGTGTGTGTGTGTGTGTGTGTGTGCGTGCAGAGGTTAAAAAGCCGTCGCCGCTCGTTCGTCCGGAGGCTGTTGGGACTTTCCTCTTTGTCTCCTCGCGTCTCTCGCTCCTTTTTATTCACGGCCTCCATTATCGCAGCGGAGCACAAACACACAACCTGCGAGTCAGCACACACGTCAGCATACATCTCACACACTGTGTCCATGTGTCATGTGTAATATTTACATATATGGAGCCTCTGACATGAGGATGACATGGAGATCGAGTCCACGAGATATATGTTGGGCTTTAAAGGACGGATGGGACGACGCTCGCTCAAATCCAACGTTACAGAGGAGCTGCAACCAAACATTACCATATTCATCCTGACTTTGTGGATCAAAACGTAATAAATATGTGGATGACAACATTCTGACCTTTATTGGAAACATTCCAGAGCGTTCAGTGTCGGATCTTTTGGTTTGTGTACAATAAAGTGTTGTACACTCTGAGAACTACAGTCGTACTTAAAGTTTACTATAACGTTTTGTCTGCTTTATGTTTAACAGGTTATACAAAGAAAAAACCCACAGACGGATGGACTTTTATGATTTTTTTGCTAAGTTCAGTTTTGACTGATGGACGTGAGCGAGAGAAACTGTAACGACATCATATATATTTCATTAAAGCTGCTTATATTTGAGAGTATAGGAGAGAGAATGATGGAGGAGGAGATCTGGAGCGAGCGAGTTTGAAACGTCGTGAAAATCTTTGTCACGTTTTATCTCTACGCAGCCGGACTACGTACACGAGAAGTGAAGAGAAGGGAAACAAAGAAGAAGAAAACAAGACAGTCGAACTGAAGAAAACAGATTCATCAGAGAAAAATCACAGTGGAGGCAAGTTTATCTTCTCAAATCTTAAACGTTAAGGTGAGACACGACAGGTGAGTAAAATGAACGAACAGACGTCACCATGAAGAAAATCTTGTTTCATGTTTTTACACAGGAGACGTCAACAGCCATAAAGAGTCTCCATGTTTTTTGGAATAATATGTTTCATACATCAGGCTGAGAGTGATCGATGGAGAAAGAAACCTTCAGAATAGAGATTGTAACATTTCACACATTTAAAGACCAAAACTGATCAAATTCATCATGAAACGTCCCCAGTTGATAACTTGATGTCTACAGATGAGAATAAATAAATATTCATGGATCTGCATGAAAGTCCAGAACAGAAACTAAACATGTGAATGTGAGTTTTGATGAGAGCAACAGAAACATGTTTTCACCTGAAGTGTCTCCACTTAACGCCTGAAGAAGAAATGATGTCAGAATCATCATCATCTCTTCACTGAGCTGCATTATTGTTATTGTATGTTAACATTCTTATCTTCATCATCATTATGTCCCATAATAACCATCATCTTCATCACAGGGTGGAAAACAAACATGATCCGTTAATGACATCAACATTATTATTAATCATTCAGACTTTCTGGTGAATCCTTTAATGGACAATAATCATCTTCATCATCATTAACTCCATTTATCTATAACTGATCAACAGACGGTTCAATCGATCGATGTTTTACTTACGTCGACGATGAGGAAGTCGAGCCAGCACCAGTAGTTGGTGAAGTACTTCTTGAAGCCGTACGCGAGCCACTTGAGCAACATCTCCAGGATGAAGATGTAGGTGAAGATCTTGTCGGCGTACTCCAGCACCACCTTGACCACCCGCCGCTGCTCGATGTAGATGTCCTCGAAGGCCTGAAGGAGGCAGCAGAGAGGACGTCACTGAGCTGCTCACCTGGTTCACCTGACACACAGTGAAGTGTGTGTGTGTGTGTGTGTGTGTGTGTGTGTGTCTGACCAGCGCTCCCGAGCTGAGCAGGATCATGAAGATGATGAAGGACTCGAACCAGCTGTGCTCTACGATCTGGTAACACGTCTTCCTGGTTCTCCACCAGATCTGACCGAGACCGGCCGTCGTGTCGATGTCACAGCACTGAAACCTGCTGACACACACTGTGGGCGAGAGACACCCACACAGACAGACAGACAGACAGACAGACAGAGAGAGAGAGAGAGTTGGTAGTTGAAAACCCCTTTGACTCTGACGTCCACACGTTCACAGCTCGGTGCGACTGATGGAGAGTTCTTGGTTCCAACGAACGATTTATAGGCAGGAAACAGATTTTAACTGAACTATGATGGAGGACGAGTCTCGGTCCAGAACAGACCTCGTTAACTTCTGGTGTGTGACAGGAGGTTTTTTGACATTTCTCTTAATTTCTTAGCTGGATTTCTATTGTGAAGCTAAAAACAGATTTCAACTCTCCTCCATCAGCTTCCGGGTCGGGGAAGTCCCGACGCGACGATTACCGAGTGCGGTTAGAAATGCTCAATTCCGTTCTTTTCCCTGTCCGCTCTCGATAATAACTGTTATAAACTGGCAGGTAAGACACATATGAACTTTGATTGCTTTTCCATGGAGTCATAATCATACATTTTCATCCATGAGCAGCGGAACTCTACTGCACTCGGTAATCGACTCGTCGGGACTTCCCGTCAACAGGAAGCTGCTGCAGAAGAGTGGTAAATTTAGTCAGCTTTTCAGTAGAAATCCAGCTAAGCTAGCGGAGGTTAGATGCCCCGGACTATGTGCTGAGACCCTATTTGTACTGTTGCTGAAGTTTGGTGCTGTTCTGAGCATTATTTGTGGCTTTTTGGTGGCGGTTTATATTTGGATCCATTTACTGCAGTGTATTGTTGTCGTGCGGTCGTTTCTGAGGTTGATAAAACTCCGTAAATTAGCGGTCTGCTAACTTGATCTCTCGAGAGGGAGTCTAACACAGTTTCACGGTGATTTAGACCATGGATTAAATTTACACCGGAATATCCCTTTAATCCCGATTTTAAAAAATCCCTAAATGTAGTCGCTGGTATCTACGAGTAAGTACAACGATTAAAATATGTTTTATTTGATATTTGATTGGATTAAAGGGGCTGTTGGGCCTCGGTGGAAGTATGCGCTTATGTTGTTCTACAGACGTGTAAATGAAATATTAAATGGATGTATAATAAGGAAATGTACATGATCTGAAGCCAAGCTGAGGCTGAATAAGACGAGTGATATTACAAAAGCAGCTACATGAATCAAACATCTGACGAGTGAATCTGAACATTAACGTGTGACTGACTGTCACAGTGTGGAGACAAGAGGAGGAGTGAGGTGGCTTCATTTGTGGTTAAACAACTCCCGCTTGTTGTGAGAGTCTCGACCAGTGCCTTGCTCGAGGGCACGCTGGTATCACAACTACAAACAGGACACACACACACACACACACACACACACACACAGGGCCATGTCATGTCTGCTTTGTTGTCGTACGCAGATGACCTGAAGCAAAAAGTGCTCCATTTATCTCTTGTGTTAATGTGTGTGTGTGTGTGTGTGTGTGTGTGTGTGTGTGTGTGTGCTCATATGTGTGTGTGTGTTGTGTTCATATGTGTGTGTGTGTTGTGTTCATATGTGTGTGTGTTTAGAAGTGTGTTGTCTTGCATAACTGCCGACTCTGACAGATGTTAAGCTTCTTCTTCCCACAACAACCCTCCATTAGTGTGTGTGTGTGTGTGTGTGTGTGTGTGTGTGTGTGTGTGTGTGTGTGTGTGTGTGTGTGTGTGTGTGTGTGTAATGGAGTGATGATGATAGCAGATTGCAGTCTTCACATCATATTCACATTTACGGTGAACTAAACTGTATTTAACGTTCAGGATGTTTGTTTCCTCATTCAGAAGTCCCTTTAGAATTCATCAGATTTAAGGACCAACATCAGTTATTGACTCTTTTATCACTGTAATATTTTCACTGTCTTGCAGCTGAACATATTTCTTATTTTAGCTATAATTTAAATCTCCATTAATGTTTCTTTTGTTGGAGAATGTCGCACCAATCCTTAAAGGAACAGTTCATCCTTTAACACTGCACATTTGTTAACATGTTAGCAAACAGTGCTGGGCGCTAGCAGCTAAAAGAGGCTAACAGGCTCCCGAGCTGCAGAGATGAAGATCATCTAAATCTCTGTTGTTTCACTAAGAGCATCTCTCATATTAAACCATGTTTGTTTTGTATATTATAATGTTTAGTGCAGCTGCAACAACAAAAGCGAGGTGAACGATGCTAACAGGTTCAAGTTTTGGGAAAACTGCTATTTTGTGTATTCAAGTTTTTAAAGGCCATTTAAACTTTTATTTTAATCAAAATAACTTTAACATGAGAAAAAATTGAATTAAGCATTCAGACGGTCACCAGGACTGTTTTTCATGTCTCCAGCAGAACATGTCGATGCACCCTGAGAGCAGCCGGATGAACAGATGGGATCGCTCCGTTATTTGTTGCAGAGCATCATCGGCTGAGTGAGTGCTGATAACGAGAGGATCAGATTCCCGTCGGTCCGCGTTATCGGCCCGTCGGCTGCCTGTGGCTCTAAAAGCTTGTCGCTAACGTTTCCAAATTAAATCAGCGTGTCTGCGAGGACGACCGGACGACGAACCGCAACCTGACGTTCGCTCACAATCAGGACCGGGAACTTCAGCAGAGTGATCGCTGGAGTGAGCGATGCTGACGTTCCCTCCAGCAAGGCATGATGTCGCTCTGCAGGAGGAGGAGGAGGAGGAGGATGAGGAGGAGGAGGAGGAGGAGGAGAGGACGAGGAGGACGAGGAGGAGGAGGAGGAGCAGGTCTGATTTGTTGTTCTGGATTCGTACGGGTGCTTGAAATCCTTGAAAGTGCTTGAATTTCAATGTTGTGTTTTCAAGGTCTGAAAAGTGCTTGGATTTTAGTTTAAGTGCTTGAAAGTGCTTGACATTATAACTGTGTCTTTCACAAAATTGGGATCAGACTGGATAATTAATTTCTGAAGTTTTTGCTATTATAAAATATATTTTAGATGTTTACAGCATAATACAATGTACATAACTGTGATAAAAAGTGAAGAAAAAAATCATAAGTATATAAATTCCTTTAGATAGGTATTTCACCCCAGCAATAAGGTGCTGGAAAATCTTAAAAATGACCCTTAAAAGTGCTTGAATTTGACCTTGAAAAATGTGTACAAACCCTGATTCAAACTCAGAATATATTTCATACTAATGAGGTAATAATACAAACTCTGAATAAACGAGCTGCTCTCAGAGGAAAATCAGGTCCCAGAACACTGTTTGAAGCGAGAGAGGTGGCAGGGTCCGCCACATACAAACACAGTGAAACAGAATAAGTTGCGTTTGTCCTTTAAGGTCATTAAAACAAAAAGAGTTTGATTATTTAGTTTGTTAGACAGAAAAAATAATAAAACAAACAGAGAATTAAGATGATTAAAAGTTCCTCTATAAAACTACAGAATGCTCCTTTAATGTAGCCGTTGGTCCAGTCAGTGGCAGAGTCTGGTTGTGAATGTGGAGTGGATCAGAACCACTCTGGAGGAGTAAACACGTGGAGTCTCATCTGGTTCTGATCCGATGGGATTAAAAAGGTGATTTCTCTTCACTCCTGTTGATGAGCCTGACTGCAGCAGTGATCCGGAGCTGACCTCCACTGTCGGGTGGTTCTGTTCTGTTCTGTTGACTGCTGACTGGAGCTGGAGGGGAAATGGACTTTACTTCATGAACGTAACGTTACAGAGAGGAGACAGAGAACCAGAACCAGAACCAGAGTCTCTGCTGAGTGCTGACTTCACTCAGAGCTTCACCTCAACTCTCTAATGTTCTGCAGTGTTCTTCTGGTTCTGTTGGGTCTGGTTCTCAGACTTCCTTCCTCTCTGACTCTCCTGAAGTTACAGACAGACGAGCAGATGAAACTCAGCGTCACCTCGAGGACTCTGGAGGATTTCTCTGCTGGAACATGTGCAGGTTCTGAACATGTTATCTACGTCCAGAACATTTGTGGCGTGAAACTGAAACTCTGTATGATCAACGTTCAGACTGTAAACATGGCAGACATCAGGTTTAATGAACACACGGGTTCTGACGGGTGATTCTGTGCTGAGTCTGCGTGGGTTTCCTGGAACAGACGGACTGAAGCTGCTCTTCACTCGCTGATTGCCGCGTCCGCCTGCTTCTGTAATTACAGCTCTGATTACCTCGGCTTTCTGTTTCCATGGATACTAATAGGCTTTTCCCCGATACGCCGGTTGAGTAATCCAATGAAAACAAGCGAGTGGTAATCCGACACTCAATCAGCCCACTTGGCAGAGTTATTATCACTGTGTGTGTGTGTGTGTGTCAGGAAACCCCTCTGCTGGTACTGAGGGCGGCTGTAATAAACACTTTTGCTGCAGTAAACTCTCATCGAGCGGCTCGTTACATCACCTGTTGGCCGAGCCGACGCTCTCTGCCGCGAGCGTCATTGATCCGGTATTGAACAGAACAGAACAGAACTCAAAGATCCTGCTGAATGATCCGCCAGGTGATTGCATTTGACCTTCGTCGCCTCGGCATAAATGTGCTCATCCCAACAAACACACAACGTAAACACAAACATACATACAGACACACACATCTCCGTCTGAGGGAATTTAAATACAAACACAGTTTGAATGTTAAAATCTTCTGCCTCCTGACGAATCTATTGCAAGAATAAATGTTCGCTCAGCACGTTTCTGCAAAATCACAGCTCAGTTCAACCTGAACGATTCTTCTTCTCTGGCGTCTACGCTCTGGTTAGGTTTAGGCAAACACTTGGTCAGGGTCAGAAAACATCGTGGTTTGGATTAAAAACAGCTGGAAACAACCGCAGGTGACTTTACAAATATCCAGTGTTGTGACTTGAAGTGTAGTCTGTAATAAAACCTCCGTCCTGATGTGACAAGCAGCTAACAGGCTAATCATTTAAACATGATATGCTGTGTTTTGTACAGACGTATCTGTGGTCACAAACCTGCTGACACCATGTTCTCTGTCTGAACCGTCACTGTGACCTCAATGTAAAGATATTCTTAGATTTATACTTGAACGTATGAGAATTTCCAACAAAGACAACCGAAGTCAGATTCCAGTTTATAACCTCCACAGCTGTGATCTGTCAATCTTACATTCAATCAAACTGCAGACAGAAACAGCAAAAAGAGAAAATCTAACTTCTTAGACGGATCGAGTCGATGGGAGAGGATTGCAAGTTCATTTGATAAATTGGGTTCCTGGACTTTAAACAAGTTATGACAAGAACGTCACAGGTCAAAGTTAAATTACATTTATCGTCTACTATGAAAAAGACCAAAAAAATATATAAGAATATAAAAAAAATGTATAAACTCAGAGATGATTTCTGTCTCGTGTGTTAACACAACCTGACAGGTTCCAGCTGATTATATCAGGTCAGACTCTCCGTCTGTTTTCTCTCAGTGAATGACGGCGCAGGTGACAGAGTTGCTCGAGGGCACTTCAGCAACAAACTATCTGCTGTGGGAGACACACCTGAGACCTTTCAGTTACAGGACGTCAGAGCAGGAGACGCCATCGCCACCGCCGCCGCCGCCGCCGCCGCTGCTCCTGCAGGCGCCGCCGCCCACCGAGGCAGAAACACACACACACACATTCATTCCCTCTCATCTCGTGTCGTGCAGCTTCACAACATTAACCAATGAGTTGGCATTTAGACGACCAATGGGGCAGCTAATCTAACGCCCGCTGTCAGCGCAGATGTGTGTGTGTGTGTGTGTGTGTGTGTGTGTGTGTGTGTGTGTGTGTGACTCTTCAGTGGACTTCTATATTTCCATGTGAGCTGATGAACTTTTATTTTCCTGCGTGCACACTGACTAATGATACACTGAATCTGTACCTGCAGGCTACATGTGTGTATTTGTGGGTAATCGTGTGTGTGTGTGTGTGTGTGTGTGTGTGTGTGTGTGTGTCTGACTGGAGATAACAGTGGAATAATGAGTAATCGTGCCGCAGTGCCGGCGTGTTTCTGTCTGGACAACAGGAAGTGGAGCTGGTCAAACTGCAGCCTGCGGACGTTTTCTGTCTCTGATGCTGCGTTCTTTGTTTCTTTGTCGTTCAGCTGATACAGAATAACGTGCCGACACACGATCTGTCCTCTACAGATTTACACATGACCAACGAGACAGAGCTGACCTCGTTAATAACAACTGGAACAGTAACTGATCTCTGCACAGATCTCCTTCCTGTCAGTCGACGGCTGCGTCTAACTTCTTCCTGCGTGACTTTGCATAACAGCAGCGCGCCGCTAACAGCGCTAAAGCCTCGAGCTAGCTGCACCTGATAAACACGCACGAACTCAAGAAACATCTGCCAATTACACAACAGCATCACCGTGACACGGAGAGGAACGTAAACTTCCTCTGTCCTCATTTGTAGCTCTCTTCGTCCTGGAGGGAAATCCACCGTCGCTGGTTTAAAAGTTTGTTTTGCACGATCTGAACTTGAACGGGAGACTCTCTGCACTGATGAAAGTTCCTATCAGTCAGTAAGTCTATATTAATACTTTCATGCTACTTGTGCATTGAAGAGACGTGTTTCAATACACACCTGTATTAAGATACTTCAGTTTCTTTATTGATTTATTGGATTGAAATCATTCTGAAGTGAAGATAAACTCGACACATTACTGCTGTTATTCTGGATTTTGCATTTCCACCACAGCTGCTCAACCTGCCTGACGTTGTGTCTGAAACCAACGATGTTCTTGTCTCGATCCTGCAGAACTATCAAACAATCACCGCTCGCAAAGCAGCTCCCCTAATTCAGCTGTAAACTTCTTCACAATAAAAGCCCCCTGTTATTGAGTCATTTAGAAGCTTTTATTCTGAAGCAGCGTCACAGGAAGCGTGATGTCAGCAGCAGGAACTGAACACGACTCCTGAACCAGCTGACGGTGAACACGTGAAACACGGCAGATGTTTAAAGAACAAACAGGACGAGAGAAACTGAAGAGATGCAGAAGTCCTGACAGCTGAACACTCTGGCTTTAGAAACCTCTTTCTCTCATGTTTCCTGCAGAGACGTGAGTTCAGTATCAGATTTCTAAGGTCCAAAAGCAAATCAGCGTCGGCTCGGTTTGACTCGGCGCGGCCAAATGTGCTGGTGGAAAAAACGTCCGGCTTGAAGGCAGCTCTAACTCTGTAGTGAAGTGTTGTCAGAAGTCACACTCGAGATAAAGTAAAGATATTGTGTTTAATTAATACTTTGGTAAAAGTGAAAGTCTCCCAGATGAAAAGCACTCAGGTAAAGCTGGACTGCACCAACGAGGATTAACTCTTAAACCTGTTCTGTACTCTGTGAACCATTTTCCTCTCCAGTGATGAATTCATCTCCATGTGAATCTTCTGTTGCCGCCACATGTGATGCGAACATCTGCCGTGCCGAGCCTGCTGTTTCCATCTAACTTTCATTTTACTGCAAATTTCTGAAAATGCTCCTTTATCTGCGGTCCTCGTCTGGTCTGCTGCATCAGGTAAAGCTGTAAATCTAACAAACCTCTGACCTTCATTCATCTGAAGAGTTTCTCTACACGCAGCGCTACGACTCGTTAGCGCCGCTCGCTGAGATTTTTCCCGGTTCGACCGACCTTTTTCCCTCGTGATGAATAATTAGTGGTGGGGGAGCGTCGGCGCTCAGGCCGCGACACACACTCCGTCTTACTGACAGTCAGCGGGAGGCACGCTGCTGTTTGTGCTCTGTAATCACAGCATGGAGGAGCACACGCACACACACACACACACACACACGATCCGTCACAGCCCAAACATCGGCTTCGTGTGGAAAATTAACTGCAAACGCGGAAAAAACACAAACTAAAGCAAAATGAGCACACGTGTAAATATCATCAATCGTATCATTTCTGCAGTAAAATGGAACATGTTAACACTAAAAAGAGCCAGAAACAAAGTGCTGTGTGTTGGTAATTAATCAGTAACAACTTATGAATGATTATTATTAGATGTTATACAGCAGCAGCAGCAGCAGCAGCAGCAGTGGTCCACCGGGCCTGCAGAGACGTTTACACCAGAACTGAAACCAGGAGACTCGTCCAGAACTCTCTGAACGGCTGCAGGACATACAGAGGAAGTCCAGACGGTTCAACGGGAGTCTGAGCTCTCCTCCCGTCGCTAAACAGCTCCGGATCAGAATCTGATGAGACTCCAGGTGTTTATTCCTCCAGGAGTTCTGGTTCTGATCCAGAATCTCTCCTCAGCTCCACTCAGCGAACATCTTCTGTCTTGTTTTATCAGAGAGCAGCAGACTGATTGTTTGATTTACGTCTCCTACATGACGTAACTCCAGTTGTTTCTGTAATCGCTTTAACCCAAAATACAATGTTTTCCAAAACCTCACCAGACCGCGACTGTGGGGCGGCGGTCCGGTCCGGTCCAGTCCGGTCCGGTCCGGTCCGGTCCGTCTGTCTCTGCGGCGCTGCTGTGGTCATTTTGTGATACGCGTCGCGTTGGAAGTCACGGGCCATCAACTATTCAGTCGTTTAGGTACGAGGACGTGTTGTCCAGATGGCTACTACACAAACACACACTCCTACACACACACACACACACACACACACACACACACACACACACACACACACAGCTGGTGTCTGCCTGCTGTTGTTAGTCAGTTTTCTGGCCTAGTTCTGCAGCAGCTGGCCGAGTTGCACCAGCCACTGCACGCACACACACACACACACACAGTAACACAGCGCTGTGTCAGCACACTGGTGGTTCTGGTCCAGTTTGAGGGGACCGTGAGCTGAGTCAGGAGGGAAGCCAGGCGGCGGCGGCCGGCAGGAGGTCCGGTTCTGTTTCTGTCCCCTAAATCTGTTCACAGCCGGCGGGTCAGAAGTTCAGAGGTTTCCTTTCCGTCTCATTTCCTGTCGTCTCTCCTCAAGTCGTCTCTCCTGATGTTCTTTGTTCTTTCTTGTTGTATCTTTACTCGTCTGTCTGCTCAGTTTCTTCTCACTCAAAGATCTTTTCTTCTTTTCTTGTTTTTATAAAATGTGTGCTGACAGGAAGCAGCGATGCCAACGAGGTCAACAGTCCCGTGTGTTCTGCATCGTCTTCACCTTCTGTTTGTCTCCACTTTATATTTTACACATTTGTTTTTCCTCTCGTCTTCCTCACATCTCCTCATCTCAATCCTTCCTCTATTCTCTGCATTCGCCTCATTTCTTCCACTTCTCTTAAAACTACTTTGCTCTCTTCTCTCCTCCATCTTCTTCCTCTCTCTTCTTTCATGTCTTTTCCTGAGTTTCTTCTTCCACTTCCTTTTGTTTCCTCCTTTGTCATCTCCTTTGCGTCGCTCCTCTTCACCGGCTCGTCATGCATCTCGCCAACTACCACAGACGTGTGGATGTCAGAGCCGTGGAGCCGAAGACGCCTCTCGTTCATGTTTCATCCGTCTCCTGTCGCTGATCTGAGTCCAGCTGGTGACAAACGTCCGCCTGCTGTGAAGGACTCTGCTGAATCAGGAAGAACCAGGCGGCGTGTTGGGACAGTTGCAATGGACGCATCAATCTTCTAAATGAATCAAAGCTAATACAACATCTGCCGTTTGGCAGCCGCCTCCATCCAAAGCACCTCTTACAGGAACCACGGCTGCAGCAGTGAACCTGGAACTCGTCACCGCTGACACCACCAGTTATCACCTCGTTCATATCGATGCAGCGAGCGCATGTGTGTCTTTAATTGTGGTAATTGATTATAAATATAATCAACAATCTTCCAGTTCTGTTTATTGTGTCTTCATGTTTTATTTGTTCTCGTTAGTTGAATCGTTTCTCTTGTTGAAAACTTCCTGCTGATTGTTCTGAGCCGTGGAGAAGCACTAAGTGCTTTAAATAAGAAGTTCATTTTGAAGTTATCTCTATAAACAGTAGGGGTGGAAAGATTCACCGATACAGATATCAGGTATCCGGTTTTAACGTTAAAGACCTCTGTATCAATTTAAATTCACCATTAACCGGTCGATAGCACGATTCTAAAGTTACGTATCTGTTGATGGAAGCTTTGCTGCTAATTCTGCAGATCGTCTCTCAACTCTCGTAAAAGGTTAAAGGTCAACGTGAGAAGAAGGAGGACATTTGGACAGAAGTCGGGCCACATGTGAGCTCTGGAGAACAGCAGCAGCACGACAAATCTGAAAACTCACCGGGTGAAACAGCATGGAGAAAACTACGCGGGCGACGAGGAGTCTGTGGATGCTAACGTTAGCAACGTTACAGCTAGCACAAGCAAGAACACGCAAGGCAACAACATGGCTGTTAAAGATTTCTTCCTGCCACAACTCGGCGAGGTCCGAAGTCATCACGCCATCTACAGCCCGTTTTATTGTGAAGGACTTACGAGCCCACAGTGTGGCTGAGAGTGATGGCTTTGGTAAGGTTTAATTTATAATGGAAAATGAATGTCTACATTAAACAAATGTTAAGAACTGTATCAGATTGCACCAAATCGTTCCGTATCTAAAATGTAGCGTCCCTGAGTCGTATCGTCGCCCAGGTATCCAGGTGTGTATGGAATGGTCTCATTAAGGAGAGTGTTCTGGTTTCCTTCTGCAGTCTGTGTTGTGTTGACCGATGACGTCATAGCGAGCTGTGTTTGCAGGTAAGCAGTCTTTGTGGAGAGCGCGGAGCTGAAACGCACGAGCTGCCGTCTGATGATGATTTAGCTTTTCATCAGCATTTTTTTTAATTAATCTGCAGTCGTAGACGTCGTCCATCAACTTAATTCTCGCGTACCGAGCTCCTAATTGGGCTGCGAACAGTGACTGAAGAGGAGGTGTTGGCCCAGATATCTGTAGTCCGGATATCCGCTGGCCCGAAACATCGGCTGTTACCTCCTGGAGGAAAAAGGGGAGCGAGTGTGAACAACCCTCACTAGAAGGACGCTCAGAGAAACTCGTGGAACTGTCACACCAGAACTACAGTTACAAACGGGTTTGTAGGCGACTTTCACTTTCACTTTCCCCGGAGACGAGTTCACTTTTCTGTTTATCTTCTGATGTGTCACGTTCACATGTGCAGTCATGAATTCGTTGGTGAACAGGAGAAAGCAGCAGAAGCAAAACATCTTCACCAATTAAATTCAGAATGAGACACACTCACTGTGGAGTGAGACATCTCGCCTCTTTCCCATCTCTGTTGAAAGTCGCACATGCTCAGTACTGACAAGGAAGCCACTGACAATACAAATGTGGGCTGAATCCAAATTTCTATCACTGTCCGGACGTTTGGATGCAACGTTTTTAGTATTTTTAACTTCAGTCTCTCTTTCAAACTCAGTCCAGGTTGAACAGGATTGTGCCTGACAAGAGCTGAAAATGAGCCTGAACTAAAATTCCAACATTGATCATGAACTGCTGATTGAAGCTGGAAACATTTCCTTTACTTGCAGGGGAAATAAATCCAGGTGGTACAAACTCTGTAACAGTTTGTGTCCTGAAGCAGGATGTTCATTCAAACAGTGAATATCTGCGCAGCTACAAATATCATACATCGACCTCGGGCTCTGCAGCCACTGCAGGTGTTGGGAAACGCTGTTGTTGTTTTTGTTCTACGCCGAGGGTTTTCCAGCTGCCGCCCTGATTCTGTCTCCGCTCACCTCAACTTACCTCTGAAAGTCAAACGGGCAGCGTCGAGTCTGAGCAGTCTGAACTCTTGGTTCTCACTGAGCTGCGATCAGGAGTCAGAACTGAATCCGTAACATAAACACACGTACCGTCACTCTTTAACATTGTTCCTGTGTGTCTGCGTGTCGCGGCCACACGCTTTATGTGAGACAGATCTGTGTGCTGCAGGAGGAAACCGGCTGAGTCAGGAGGGAAACGAGCTGTTTGTTTCTCACCTGGACTCGCCACCGCCATAAATCTCATGATGAGAGTATTGGGTCATGTGGACGCTGGAACGGCTCCTGGTTAATGAAACACATGTGACTTACAGTCTCAGACCATGAAGCACCGACCGGCTCATTTACTGTGAGGCTGAACTTGAGACAACCTGGAGAATAATCATTAATAATTAATAATTATTATTATGGCACATTTCTTTCTGTTCTAAATGTACCTTAATGTATTTTTTTTATGTTGTTAATACTTTTAACAACATAAGAAAGGGCAAATATGCTTGCTTTATGAAAATGTTTATTCAACACTTCAAATCATGCAGGAAAATAAAAGGCTCAAAAAATAAATATCCCCTCACCCTAAATGGGATCAAAACATGGTGATGTCTGCTTTTGGCGGTGGGCTCTCTGCATCTGCCGTGTGTTTGACTTGTAAATGATATCTGAGACTCGACGTACTTCAGTGGTAACTCATTTCATGTCGACAGTACGTGCAGATAACTTTTGTCCTATGGACCGAACCATCTGTGTTTCGAAAGTGAATTTGCCGTTCATAAGTTCTTTCTCCATTTACTTTCACTTTCTCTTTTCAGTAGACCGTGTTTTTCCCGGACGCCAACCCTGCTTCTTCTTCTTCTGATTCCTTTCTTATTCTTCTGCCACCCTCTGGATCAAGACTACAGGTGCCACTGACGGCCGTAAATCAAACAATGCGCGTTTCTTTTTTTTTAAAATACCGAGCATTAATCGCGCGTTTAAAAATTTAACGGCGTTAAGAGGATGTTGCGTTAACGAGTTATCAACGCTTTAACTTTGACAGCCCGAATAATAATTAATGCAAAAAACAAACATGTATTTTGACTAATAGAGCAACAATGTCAGGATGTATCAGGACGACCTCGACACGCTGCAGCAAACAAACAAGACGTGAAAAACATCAAGAATGAGTGTTTTTATGTTCTAATTTATACATCAGTGTTTTTTTCTTATTTCTTAGCTTACAAATTGAGAATGAAAGAGTCAGACAGTCTGTAGGATCAGCAGACCTGTCCAATGTTTCTGTTTGTCCACAGGACACACAACTATAAAGACATGTGGAGACAGTGACCTCGATGCTGCTGCTCGTGAGATTCACCTCTTCAAATCCACCAGACTCCATTGATAAAAACAGTCATTTTAGCTCACAGACCTCCATCAGTCAGTCTGTGTACAAGGTTAGAGTTTGAACATTTTCTTTATCAGTACAATATTACAGACCAGACTGAGATGAATCAAACAATGATGTGTCCATATTTGTTTTGCGATTACTTCATATTTTAGCAGTGTCTCTTTTCTTTACGTCTCAGCTGATCTGATCAAACTCTGAACCACGCTGTAAGTAGGACTCACATTATGGGTAATAAGCACACGAGCAGCTGCGTGTCGTCTGCGTAGCGACAGATATAAATGTCCTCCTGTGTTTCCTCGCCCACCGACGTGACGTCAAAGGTTATCTCGGCTCTCTGGGGAGTTCATTTACTCCGGTGTTCCCCAGCGTTCCCTCCCTCCTCCTTCTCTGTGTCGTGGTCACGCTCGCTGTGCTGAACCGGTTCTAAGACAAATCTGTGCGCTCCAGCCGGAAACTGGCTGCGTCAGGAAGGAAACAAGGTGTTTGTTTCACCTGGGTCAGTGGGAACAGGGTCGTTAATCTCATTATGAGAGTATCGGGGCAGGCCGGTGGTGGGAGGGTCTCATGGTTGGTGGAATGTGTGTGAAACTGAACTGCAATTTTACATGTTACACAACTTTTCACCCAAATAAAGACCAAAACTGTTCATGGAATAAAGTCACATCTAGGCGGATGTGCTGAGTAGAAACTTATGATTTAAAATACTTTCCTTTGTTTTGAGTTTCTTGACTCTCTGCTTCATTTTCCAAAACTGCACACTCGCTTTTACAAACATTTAACACCTGTGTGAAAACCAACAGCTGAAGAAACCGAGGACTAGTTTAATGATAAAAAAAAAAAAATAAGGAGAAGAGAGCAGAAACACTCATACAGTTACTGGACATCTATCTTATATTTTGGTGTTTGGATAAAAATGTAAATTCATGTAAATTCGATGCATTTTAAGAGTGAGGCAACAAATCCTTACAGTCATGATGATGTTCATCTTCTCCCTGATGAACGACCTGAAGCTTTCAGCAACATTGTGCTTCATTTATTGGCAAATTGTTTCAACATTTTATTCACAGGAAATACTGTGAACATGAAAATGAAGAAGAAATGTTGTGTTTCAGTGTAAATTGTGTCCAACCTCGCGCTCTCAGCTGTGAGTGTGTGTGTGTATAGGTGTGTGTGTGTGTGTGTGTGTGTGTGTGTGTATAGGTGTGTGTGTGTGCGTGTGTGTGTGTGCGTGTGTGTGTGTGCTGACCGTCTGGGAAGCAGTTGTCGGGGTCCATGGCCTCTTCAGCCATCTCTGAGTACTCGTCCTCTTCCTCTCCAGGCTTCCTCAGGTCCACCGTGCTGCCCTCTGATAGGCTGATATCGTCCTTCTGCTGAGTAACACAGACGGAAACGAACCAATCAGAACCGCTGACGACCGACTCATGTTGTCCTGTTTATCTGAGCAGAGCCACCGAGGAAACATCTGATCCACATCCACCCTGAACAGACTGTAATTGTCTTTATGTTGCGAAGAACAACTGAAAACACATTAATCTCAACATGCTGCCCTCTGATTGGTTAATAAAATAATTGTTTATACGTCTCACACTACTTCCTGACTTGTGTATTAAGTGCTGAATGACATCATGCTGCTGACAAAGAGAAGAAGATGGATCCGTGTTCATGTTCATCAGTTTGGGTTTGAGGAGTGTTTAACAGAACTTGTATAAGCTGTAGTATGAGAATCAGGACACGTGTTGTTGTGTGTATTATGTCAATAAAGTGTCGTCTGTGCTTGTGTGATCATCAGCATCATTTTGCTGCATTCAGGCCTGAATGAGTCAGATTTAACGTTACGTAACCGTCAGGAGTCCTGGCTGAGAAATCAGAGCGTCACCTCCAGACCTTCACGCCCCGCGCCAAGAAAACTGCCGGCTGTTCACTTTGACTCTGAGATCTGGACAAAACCAGGCGTCAGGAAATCCCCCCTCATCCCCCCTCGCCCCCCCCTCCCCATCCCGGGCGCTTTCAAAGGCCCCTGTTTGCTAAGCATCATGGGAGTTTAACTTTACAAAGGGACGAGGGAGATGGAGGGATAGGAGACAGGTTTTCTGCTGAAGGCTGAGGAGGGAAATTTGGCAAGTTTTGTTGAATGTCTGGACAAAGACACAGCAGGGGTGTGTGTGTGTGTGTGTGCGTGTGTGTATATGTGTATATGTGTGTGTGGACAGGTGAACCAACTACCTGAGTCAACAGCTAACTCATGAATACATTCAGAGTCTGGGAACAGAGAGAGGCCGCTGTGACGAATGCCAGCCTTGGACACACACACACACACACACACACACACACACACACACACACACACACACACCCACACACACCGACACACACACCCACACACCCACACACACACACAGGCACACATACAAAGGTGAAGCCAAAAGGACCTGAATACACACCTAATCTCTGACACACACTTACACGTGAAAAGGGATGCACACAAAAACTGGATAACGTTACACACACACACACACACACAGAGACACACACACACAGAGACACACACACACACGCACACACACACACGCGGCAGCCTCGGGCTGAAGCCTCCTGACAGCTGATGTCCATAATGAGGGTTTAAATGTATTTCTATTCATAAGCTGTTTCTATTGTGCGTCCGGAGACGAGCTGCAGGCAGAAACACATTCAGAGCCTGTTGAGTAATAAATCACACGTAATCACGACTGTTAGAAAAGTAAAAGAATCGGACTGAGAGATCCGTTAAAGGAGCAATCTGATGTTTTCTCTCCACTAGTCTGAAAGAAGTAACAGCTCTGGATCTAAAACTGGACGATCCGTTAAAACGCCGGCTGAGCTCACAGTCGCCACGGCGACGGCAGATTCTTCATCCAGTTGTCGTTAACGTGAAGCTCGCTGCGTCGCTCACTTTGTCTCTGTAGCTTTTTGTGCCAACAAATGCAGAAATAAGTCGTGTTTTATCTTCAGGACGGACGGAGAGCGAGAAAACGAGGAGACGATGAAGAGACGGATGGATGCAGACGTGCAGAGCTGCTGACAATGTTGAGAGACGACTTCTCCAAGAAATCACCAACAAACAGAACAACGACACCCGGAACATTACTGTTGGTTATTCAGTGTGATATGTGGGTTCATACAAGGTGGAAGTAACTAATTACAACTACTCAGATTACTATAAAAACATTGTTCTGTTTATGTGATCTGAACTGTTCTCTGTTCTGTGGTTCTGATCTGTTCTGGTTTTTCACTTTATTTGTTTTCCTTCAAAAATTCAGGAATTTAAACTATTTTTTTTAAATGAGAATAAAAATATTTTCATGTTTGTGGGACAAATAAAGAAACTGTGAGAAAGATAACGACTGAATTTAGATTTCACGGTAAGTGAGGACGAATGTTTGATGTCGTGTTTTTATCATTTCTTTATCTTAACGAGCTCTTAAAGTTCTGCTGGTTTGTGGACCCGTCTGGACTGTAGCTTTAACTCTACAGTTTGTGTTGCAGGACAGAAAACAGGACGGCGTTTTGATGTCGGCTGATTCAGAGAAATCAAAGCGGAGCCGGGCGTCCGTCTCCGTCCACCTGCAGACACACCTGTCCGTCTGTTAGCCGGCTGCTGAACCCTGCAGGAGTCAGAGGGCGGCTGGGAGAGACGGCGGAGGCGTGAGGAGCGCCGCGGGTCGCAGCCGGCTTTACAAGCTGCCATTCCAGGGCAAACACACACACACACACACACACACACACACACACACACACACACACACACACACAGCAGCTGCAGACAGAGTACACCTGGTGCTGAACGGAGTCACAAACACACCAGCTCTGTGTTTATCGCTGCAGTCGCGGCTGTTTTTACACCTTTAAGGGTTTCGGGGCAGAAGTGAATCCTGGGTAATTATATCGTCTGACTTGTGGCCTCATGTCAGCAGAGGGAGCCTCGTCCTGACCTCACAAGAACCGGCTCCTGACCCGGTCATTAACTGGTGTGGGTCCATTTCATGCACGTCGTCTTCAACAAGAGACAGATATTCAGAGGACATGTTTAACCCTTTCACCTGGAGAGCCTCGTCCTCCAGCAGGTGATTATTGTCTTTGTCACTGTGACAGATGGCATCAACATTCAAGATGGCGGAGGGAGGAGGAGCTGCACCCTCTCTGGAGATCAGATTACCATTTGTTTATTAAGGTTTATTAATGTTTGTTTATTAAGGTTTATTAATGTTTGTTTATTAAGGTTTATTAATGTTTGTTTATTAAGGTTTATTAATGTTTGTTTATTAAGGTTTATTAATGTTTGTTTATTAAGGTTTATTAATGTTTGTTTATTAAGGTTTATTAATGTTTGTTTATTAAGGTTTATTAATGTTTGTTTATTAAGGTTTATTAATGTTTGTTTATTAAGGTTTATTAATGTTTGTTTATTAAGGTTTATTAATGTTTGTTTATTAAGGTTTATTAATGTTTGTTTAGGACGTTTACGTGTGCTTCCTGGTTACAGCAGCAGGCGACCAATTGAAACGCTCCGTCACCTCGAGGAACCTTTGTGGATTCCTCTGATTTAAACTCAACAAAAACATTAAGAAAGGTCGCTTTGAGACATTTTAATGCAGAAATATTAAAGATTCATCTTTAAATTCAAATGTGTTTCAAAATAAAGGTCCAAAGTAAAGAATCCAGCGTTGGTACGTAACGTGTGGACAGATTTGTTTTTAGAAAAAAAAGAAAAATGTTCTTATTTCTGTGAAAAATATTCCTTTTACATGTCTGAGAACAAAAGAGTTGAACAGTTTCTCCTGAGTCACTTCTCTGGTGTCGACTCCTTCAGACCAACATGTATTACAGACAAAGTTATCGGCCTGATTTTTTATTGTTTAAGAGTAAAAATAAACACTGAATGGAAGTGAAGACGTGTTCAGATCGTGTCTGTCTGTCTGCAGCTTCAGCTCGGTCACAGTGTGGATATATGAAGACTGTAAACACTGGGCGTGACCTTTGACCTTGGCGGTCGCCCGTGCCCACCTCCAGCAGCTGATTCTGCTTTATGAGACGGTAAAACCACATTCTGTGATTTACGAGGCCGTTAAAGCGCAGGACGGCTGTTTAATCATTACATAACCAAACACGGCTCTATTAAAACAGAGTGCCGGAGCAGCTTAACAGCTTCTATTTACAGTGAGCTGTTTGTGTACCCCAAATAAATTACGTACAACGGACCTGCAGCCAGAGCCGAGACGGGCCGAGAGATAAGATGAGGTGGAGGGAGACAGAGAGAGAGGGAGGGGGAAATTACAGCCGGGGGAGGAAACAGAGGGAGGATGAATGAATGCGGCACCGAGCAGCAGAGACCGGTGCTGTTAGCGTAGCTGTTAGCATTGCTGCTGCTGGATCCAGGTCCAGTCTGGAGCCACGCTGTTGTTTCATGAAGCTCTGTGCAGACTGAAGCTGGTAGAATACAGAACCACGAGTCTGTCAGATCTTCAGGAATCAGCTCGGGTCAGAACCAGGCACAGTTTCCACACACACACGTGCTGACCGGGCTACTTCCTGTCGACCCAACAAGGTCTACCTGCTGGAAATACGCTTCAGCAGATCGCCACTACAGCCACGTTAGTTTGGCCTTTTCTATAAGCTCTTCAAAATAAAAGCCCCTCTTGTTATTGAGTCAATTAAAAGCTTTTATTATGAAGCAGCAACATCAGGAAATGTTGAATTTTTCACCAACACGAAGCGATGAAACAGTGAGCTAACCTTGATATTGATATATATTATTGCTTCATATTTTCTTCTTTATCGAGCTTTTGGTGTCGTTCTTATTGATTAGATTAGATTTTTTTTGGTTTGAACTACATTAAAACCTGTGTTGGACACAATACTGTTAAAGGGGGACTTATTTAAATAAACGAGCTGTTCTCAGAGGAAAATAACGTCCCAGAACGCTGATTGAAGCTGGAAGGGTGGCAGGGTCCGCCACATATAAACACAGTAACACAGTGTTTGTTGAGGATCTTTCCCTGCTCATTAAACTACAGAGTGCACAGAAAGACTTAACGAGCAGGACGTTTGTTCTGAAACATCTGAAAACACGTCGGTGACAGACGGAGCTATAAATACTGTGGCTCAGTCTGAATGTGTCGTGTTGGACGACCATCACGTCCTCTGGAGGGCAAAACAAACACAGATCGCTGACATGTAACCTGAGACGGACCGGCTGCCATACAACCGCTACCTCGCTCTGCCAACGTCTCTCTCTCTCCATGACCACCGCCATCTTTTATTGTTTTACCTCCGTAGACTCAGAGACAGCAGAGACCTTCCTTCCTTCCTTCCTTCCTTCCTTCCTTCCTGCTCACCTTCTCTGCAGTTATTCGTTCTGTTCAGAGACTCTGAGGGAGTCTTTAGTCCACCAACTGCTGTTACAGACGGCACACACAAGCTGCGATGCTTCAGTGAAGATGAACGACTGAATATCTGGAGACTTTATCGGCTCTAATTCTGCTGAAAAGCACCAAACTTCCCCGTGACCTTTCTGCTCCTGCACAAACACACTTTACTGATATATGGCTGCGTTTATGTTATGTAAAGTGTTTCAGCCACAGACAGAAAGCAGGTGTGACTAAAGTCCGGCTCAAGTAAGATAGTGATCATGTCGATCAATATTAATCCAGCAGTTTGAGGCTGTATTTACCTCCACAGGGTCATTTCTGCAGCGAGCGGGCGGTCAGAGGAGTTCGGGTCGGGTTTCCTGAGGACACTTGGGTTTCTGTCATGTGTGTCAGTCGGCTGCTTCTCAGGTTAACGTCAGTAAGTGACATGATTAAACACACTAAAGTAATCCTCCTTCCCCGCTGGTCAAACATCCCACTTAAACCCGCTAACATGAGGCGTTTGTGTGCAATGGGAATGTGTAAATGCTGCGTTAACACCCGGTTTATATCACCTCGGCTTGGTCTGTCTGACGGCAGCGGAGGGAAAACAGGAAACAGTTCCTCCGTAAATCACGACGCAGTTTCACCCGAATCACCGGACCGAGTTATAAAGTTGTGTTTTCGTCCAGTAATCTGTGAGGTCAGGCGACGTTCTTCTTTAAACATCCACGGCAGCGTCACGAAATAAAGAGTTCCAGGGGTGAAAAATGAACGTCCGCCCCCAAGTGCAGGATGAGTCATCGCTGAGTCACATTTTTAACGATTCTTAACAACAACGAGGAAGTTACAAACTCTGAAATAGCATAAAAAACACATACGAAGCGGCTTTTTTTGCAGCTGAATAAGTGATATTAGGAGTAATATTTCATATGATGGAAACACTTTAACAGCAGTTTTGATTTCATCACTGATGAAGCTGCTGGTTCTGACCAGGTTCTAACTGTTTCTGTTGAGTTTGAACGAAACTCAGAAGGTGTACGGTCGCTGTGAGAATATTTCCTTTCTCGACACAGAACCAATATTTCTTTTATGGAAACAATCCTGACTGAGAAAGTATGAATCTGCTTCTGACATGAAGAAGATGCCGTTGAGCCAGGCACCAACAGGAGCCTGAGGTCGTGTCGGGCAGCTCAGAATGAGACAGAAGGAGCTGAACCAGAACCAGAACCTGCTGCTGACTGAGCCTGTTCAGACACAGCAGCTCCTTCCTGCTGCTGGTACATTATTTAACGGCCTTTCTGGGTCACGCACCGGCAAAAACACATATTGTTGGAAATAATATAAAAATAATTTCACTTTTATGTTGCTGAGCCAGCGAAGAGCCTCGCTGAAGAAAACAACATCCGTGTGAATAATTTAGACGTCTAAATGTGACGTGTTCGACAAAAAAACAAAGTGGCCGCGTCTGTTAGCGACGGAGGGAAACACCCGACAGTGAATGTGACGGCAGGTCGGCTGTCAGCGGCTTCACTCGGCTGTTAGCGGCGTCACTCGGCTGTTAGCGGCTTCACTCGGCTGTTAGCGGCTTCACTCGGCTGTTAGCGGCTTCACTCGGCTGTTAGCGGTTTCACTCGGCTGTTAGCGGCTTCACTCGGCTGTTAGCGGCTTCACTCGGCTGTTAGCGGCGTCACTCGGCTGTTAGCGGCTTCACTCGGCTGTCAGCGGCTTCACTCGGCTGTCAGCGGTTTCACTCGGCTGTTAGCGGCTTCACTCGGCTGTTAGCGGCTTCACACTCGGCTGTTAGCGGTTTCACTCGGCTGTTAGCGGCTTCACTCGGCTGTTAGCGGCTTCACTCGGCTGTTAGCGGCTTCACTCGGCTGTTAGCGGTGTCACTCGGCTGTTAGCGGTTTCACTCGGCTGTTAGCGGCTTCACTCGGCTGTTAGCGGCTTCACTCGGCTGTTAGCGGCTTCACTCGGCTGTCAGCGGCTTCACTCGGCTGTCAGCGGTTTCACTCGGCTGTTAGCGGCGTCACTCGGCTGTCAGCGGCTTCACACTCGGCTGTTAGCGGTTTCACTCGGCTGTTAGCGGTTTCACTCGGCTGTTAGCGGCGTCACTCGGCTGTTAGCGGTTTCACTCGGCTGTTAGCGGCGTCACACTCGGCTGTTAGCGGCGTCACACTCGGCTGTTAGCGGATTCACTCGGCTGTCAGCGGCGTCACTCGGCTGTCAGCGGCTTCACTCGGCTGTCAGCGGCTTCACTCGGCTGTCAGCGGTTTCACTCGGCTGTTAGCGGCGTCACTCGGCTGTTAGCGGCGTCACTCGGCTGTTAGCCTTTACTCGGCTGTTAGCGGCATCACTCGGCTTGTATCAACATCTGGACAGCAGCAGCGATGATGATGTCACAGGTCTGAGTCATGATACAGTTACAGAAATATGTCTTTTCTGTCTGAGTCAAGATCTTGTTCCTGTTTGTTGTTTGTACAGACGACCACAGCTCGGGTCGGGTCGGGTCATATGAAGGACACCTGCTGATTTACAGGAAGTCGGATCATCTCCTACAGCGAGCGAGGCGACAGAACAAGTGTTTTAATCCAAACTGAGATGTTTTCTAACCCCGACCAGGAGGTTTATATGTCTAAACCTAACAGACATTTACTCTGGTAACAACAGTAACTGTGTTTTTTACTGCAGCAGCTGCTTATATAATTGATTTCTTGTCAACAATCCACCAAATTCAGTT
>NC_044205.1:28622621-28702621 GCF_900880675.1 Sparus aurata
CTGAGCTTGTTTGCGTCAGACACAGGTGCATGTGTGTGTGTGTGTGTGTGTGTGATGTCCTCCCTACCTCCTCCCTCTCCTCCTCTTCCTCGGAGGCCTCGCTCTGCTCCTCCTCCCCCTCCTCCTCTTCCTCCTCCTCGGGGAACTCCACGTCCGACTCCCCGGGTGCGATGGGGACGCTGATGGTCAGGTTGGGGTTCGTCATGTAGCTGTCTTCCTCCGGCACCACGTACTTCTCCACATGACGTCCTGGGACAGACAGGAGGACAGACAGTAGGACAGGCAGGAGGACAGACAGGAGGACAGACAGGAGGATAGTCAGGAGGACAGACAGGAGGACAGTCAGGAGGACAGTCAGGAGGACAGACAGGAGGACAGACAGGAGGACAAACAGGAGGACAGACAGGAGGACAGTCGGGAGGACAGTCGGGAGGACAGACAGGAGGACAGACAGGAGGATAGTCAGGAGGACAGACAGGAGGACAGACAGGAGGATAGTCAGGAGGACAGACAGGAGGACAGTCAGGAGGACAGTCAGGAGGACAGACAGGAGGACAGACAGGAGGACAAACAGGAGGACAGACAGGAGGACAGTCGGGAGGACAGACAGGAGGACAGACAGGAGGATAGTCAGGAGGACAAACAGGAGGACAGACAGGAGGACAGTCAGGAGGAGAGACAGGAGGACAGACAGGAGGATAGTCAGGAGGATAGACAGGAGCACAGACAGGAGGACAGTCAGGAGGACAGACAGGAGGACAGACAGGAGGACAAACAGGAGGACAGACAGGAGGACAGTCGGGAGGACAGACAGGAGGACAGACAGGAGGATAGTCAGGAGGATAGACAGGAGCACAGACAGGAGGATAGTCAGGAGGATAGACAGGAGGACGGACAGGAGGACAGTCAGGAGGACAGACAGGAGGACAGTCAGGAGGACAGACAGGAGGACAGTCAGGAGGACAGACAGGAGGACAGACAGGAGGACAAACAGGAGGACAGACAGGAGGACAGTCGGGAGGACAGACAGGAGGACAGACAGGAGGATAGTCAGGAGGATAGACAGGAGCACAGACAGGAGGATAGTCAGGAGGACAGACAGGAGGACGGACAGGAGGACAGTCAGGAGGACAGACAGGAGGACAGTCAGGAGGACAGACAGGAGGCCAGACAGGTGGACAGACAGGAGCACAGACAGGAGGACAGACAGTTATGAGAACATTTCTACTGATTTTACTCTTTGAACACATCTTGAAGACTCCTGGTGGTGCGTTCAGGGAGGCTCAGACATCAATTGTTATTTCATGTATTTCTCAGTAGAGTGACGCATATTTATAACGTCACGGGTGTTTTAATGACGTTACAGCTGAACACGATGCTGGCAGAGCTGAAAAACAATCATGACTAAAAAAACCTCAGGTTTTCCACTGTCATCGAATGCATCTAACTGCTAGTAACAGACAAGAAGATTCCAAGAATCTGAATCTGTCTGAGTATGTGTGTGTGTGTGTGTGTTACCTATGACGGCTCCGTTGGCCTCTGTGTGGATGGTACTCAGGCGTTTGAGCTTCATCATGGCCTTCGCCTCCTTTCTCTTCTGACGACGACGCTTCAGATTCCCGTTGAAGAAATCGATCACCTGCAGCAGAGAAGAGAGAACAGACACTGTGACACATGAAGAACCAGGAGCGGTCCGTCTCACAGGTCCACAGACAGGTGTACTGACTGCAGGACCGGACAGGTTACCTGCTGCCGGCACCAGGCCAGGCCTCTGGTGATCCTGTGGATGGCGATATGCAGGTTGTTCATCTCGCCGTCGTCGTCCGGAGCCGACAGGTTGTCGGAGCTGAAACTGCTGAGGAGCAGAGCCAGGAAGAGGTTCAACAGCTGCAGACAGACAGAGAGAGAGGCGGGGCGTCAGTTTCACCTTTAAGACATCAAAACAGTTTAAGAGATGACATCACTGAGGTTAGCAAGCGGCCATGTTGAAGGAGGTGCTGTGTTCACGCTGCTTTTCAGTCTTGCCTTTTTATAAAATGAGAAAACATCCTCAGAAACCTGCTCATGCTCCTTCTGACGGCACCTGATTGGACGAACTGCTCTTTGGTTCGCTGCTCTCCGATTTCAAACCCAACCGACACGACAGCTCATTTCAAAGCACGAAAGTTCTCATGTTACGTCAGTAAGAATTGTTTTTTTAGAGTCTTCCTGCAGTTTCCAGAAGCAGCGAGTCGCCTTGGACGCACAGATGTCAACGTTATATAAAATGAGCTGTTGCTTCCTGCAGGCATGGATCCTCTCACCGTGTGTTTCTTGTGGATCGGTTCTTGAACAACATTTGCTCAGACGTAGACGAGGGCCGTCGTTCACAAACTTGCCTCAATGCTACACGTGATACCGGAGGACACCACTAGAAGGCAGATGACCTCCTGAGCCGTTACCTCCTCACGCTGCTCCTACAGCTCATGTTGCAGCTTCAGCCCGACGCCGACGATGTTGCTATTCAGCATTAAACACAACGTCCAGCTGAGGCTGATGGGAAATTAATTTGTTTTGCACCAATGTTGAACTGATGAAAGTGCTTACTGAGAAGTCACATGTTCACCATCAATGTGTGAAACAAATCAACCCGTTAATGAACGACTGTATTTATCATGTTAAGAAAAAGTCCAGCTGATGTCTTTAGTTTGCCGTGACGACGGGCGGCTTCACACGACAAAATCTAAATCTGTGATTGGTGGACGATGTTTATTTTCTTTTAAAAACACAAAAATTCATCGACACACTAACGTCACATCGACACATATGTACATTCATTAAACTGAAGTTCTTCTGAATCCATCCGAGTAATTGTTCTGCACACAGAACAGAACTGTGGCCGTCGTGCTGTCGGAGGAGTCATGATAACACATGTTGTGTTGAGATGTTTCAGTCAGCAGGTGGAAACTTTGGCCTCACGGTGGCGCTGGAGGAGAAGGTCATGTGATGGATCCTCCGCAGGTCTTTAATCTGCAGCAGCTTCAGGCCGTCCGTCCAGCGGCGCTGAGCGGTGTCACGGTGTCCAGTGCAGGTTGATTATTCAGCGCGTGATGAATAATGCCTGAGACTCTTGTTAGCTGATCACTGAGTCGGAGTGCTGCTCTCAGCCAGATTGGCTTCTCTTTAACCACAGCTGAGTGTGTGTGACAGGCTGCGGGTCAGGTGGGTCGGGTGGATCAGGTGGATCGGGTGGCAGCTTCCTGTGTGTGTGGTCTGATTACAGCCGGCCGCCCTCAGACCTGCTGCTTCTGCTTCTGGCTCAGAGGCACTTCAGCAGGACTCACTGTAGGCGGCTGCCACTCACACTGGAAACAAGTGTGTGAAGTGTGTGTTCACCTGCAGAGCACAAACAAACCGTCCTGCTACGTGTTTCATCTCATTCACTGTGAATAAAAAGCTGCTCTGAATAAATATTGTTTCAAGTGAAGAAGCTTTAAATCGACACAGTCTGTTAGTTCAGGATGCCGCATCAGAATTCTGTCACGGAAATACAAAAAACAATCATTTTGGACCCGACTCACATTTTTTTATCATTTAAATGTTTTTGAGGAGATTAAATCTGTTTTAAAACAAAAGATTTGTTGACATTAAAATGTTTAAATGGTCCAAAAATTACTGAAAGTTTGTTTCACTCACAGACGTTGAATAGTTTATCAGGGAAATAACAAATACAATGAAATAAAATGTTTGTGAGCTGTTGTGTTGTTGTTTGCTGTTTGTGCGACTGAATCAGAGACAAAGTGTGACACAAGAAACAAACAGAACTAAATAATGTGACGATATTCAGTTAGTCTGTCAGACACACACACACACACACACACACACACACACACACACACACACACACTGAGATGGTTTCTTGTTACATAACAGCTCAACTGGAACTGACAACTTCCCTGTTTCTGGTTGTGTAAGAGGAAACCGGGCCAGTGGGTCAATATCTGACATCAGGAAGTGACCTCTGTGTGTGTGTGTGTGTGTGTGTGTGTGTGTGTGTGTGTGTGTGTGTGTGTTTGTTGACAGCTCTCAGATTAGTTTAACTTTTATTTTTTACATTTTTAAAAATAAAATCCAAACTTCTTCTCAGTTTTAAAAAGAGAAGCTGTGATGAGAATCTGCACGTCACATATTTAATCGCCAATTTGAAAGTATTTATGCTACATGTATATATGTAATATATGTATATATGTATATATGTAATATATGTAATATATGTTATATATAATATATGTATATATGTATATATGTAATATATGTAATATATGTAATATATGTATATATGTTATATGAGGTTGTTAGTATCTGTCAGCTCCAGGAGACAAAATAAATGAAAATAGTCTTCATGTGAAAATAGTTTTTGATAACTAAATATTTAATTTTGTCATATTTCATCACTGATTTCTTGAAGTTTTAATCACAACAGTTTAAATTATCAAAATAATTTCTGTAATAAACTTTTTAGATTATCCACAATATATGTTTTACTTTTGATCCTTCAAAATAAGATAAATCTTTAACTTGACCAGTGTTGTGATGGTGACTTCAGCTTCTCTCTACATACACATATAGAACTGAGGTGTGTGTGTGTGTGTGTGTGTGTGTGTGTGTGTGTGTGTGTGTGTGTGTGTGTGTGTTCATGAACAGCGGGGGGGATCAATACACACATTAGTGTGTGTGTGTGTGTTAATGTGTGTGTACTGCACGTGTGTTTGAGTGTGTGTTTGCACTGTGCTGTAAATTCTGCTTGCGTAAATGTGGATGTGTCTGTTTATGTGTGTGTGTGTGTGTGTGTGTGTGTTGATCCCAGCTGGTGGTGTGTGTGTTGTTTGTGCGACTGATCGCTGTCCGGCTGTCACATGCCAGTTTCACCCTTCCAAATTGCTGCCGTCTGATTGGCTGTGGGTCTGACCTTAACACCAATAGATCAATGCGGTTGATTGGTTAACATGGCAACGTGCCCCGACGGCTCGACCAATGACCTTGCTGCTGTCCAATAGCTGATAACACATCAGTGACAGAAGTGACGATAGACGGCTGCCTCCGTCTGTTGATCAGCTGATTGAACTGTTTCGATGTGAAATAATGAACAAATCATCGTTTATTCTTTAAACTGTGTTCAGGTGTTTGAGATCCATCAGGGGAGAACTCTGATTGGTCGACCTTACGATTGAGTAGCATTCTGCTAAACAACTGAAGCAGCTGCAGATGTGATTTAAAACACAGAAACAACCAAACAAACCTCCAAAACGTAATTAAAACTTCGCAGAATCAGCTGTTAGCACTTCCTGTTAGCACTTCCTGTTAGCAGTGAACCTGTGGACGTACAGACGACTGTCACTGGGTCACTGTGGTACTGAAGAGAACTTAAAAACATGATGATTCTCAGGCAGGTTCTGCTCATGTAATGTAGTTGCACTTTTGTAAGGTTAACTGGTGTCTGACTGGTTCCAGCTGGACGTTAGAGGACCTGCTGCTGTGGGTGGGAAACCCCTCGACAACCATCAAGTGTGATGATGATGAAGAAGATGAAGATGGTGAGTGAGAGGAAGAACGGTTTCTATGTGAGTGACAAACTCTGTGTGTGTGTCCATGCATCAGTTATGGATGTGTTTATGTTTGGTGACAGTGAGAGCCATCTGTGTGTGTGTGTGTGTGTGTGTGTGTGTGTGTGTGTGTGTGTGTGTGTGTGTGTGTGTGTGAGTTTCCGGAGCAGTGGACCACCTGATCCCCCCAATTCACCTCGTTTAACCCGTTAAGCGGATCGTACCAATTAGCCCGGGGAAGTGGGCCAACCCTCCCACTTCCACACACACACACACACACACACACACACACACACACACACACACACACACACACACACACACACACAAGCTGTGAAATGAGAAAGGCAGAAAACACAGCTGAGACTCGTCTACATGGAGACAGAATTTGTTTTCTGTGATATTTTGTTAGTTTGAGTTCAGATGACTTCAGTTTGTTTCCTGTAACATTTATATATATTTATATATTTATTTATATCTGTCTGTGTTCTGGCTTCATGTCAAACAGTGCAGCACAGATGAAGTTTATTTAGTTTCTGTTTTGTGAAGGTCGTGACAAAGACGGAGGCTAAAATCCTCCAAGAACTTCAAATCAGTTTGTGAGCTTGTGAGAACACAAATGAACCTGCTTGTCTGGTTCATAACTTATTACAAATATAATAATTCAACAGTCTCAATATCTCACATCCAATCGTGAAAACTGCAGTTCCTGTCATAGTCACAAGTTCAGTCCAAAACAGTTTTCCATCAGGCAAAGAAACTGTGACTGTGGATGATTTTTATACTTTTATCTGTTGAAAAACTCTGATTTCATGGCAGACACTGTTTCACCTCTTCAACCTCTGAAAGCAGCCGTTTGATTGACAGCTTCTATGCCCGCCCTAAAGCATACAACAGCCAATGGGTGATGGTTGGACCAGTGACCCACTTACACACCAGCCTCCAGGTGATGTTTGCCAGTTCGTCATCAGACTGATGAAATATCACACTGTGAAAATATGAAATACAGACGACAGTGACGTCGTCTCCTGACTTAAACATTGTCGAGCTGCTCCTGTATATCAGCAGCTCACAGAACTGGACCAGAACCAGCTCCCCTCTCACAGAGCTGCAGTCGTCAATATGAGCAGATTTACTGTGATGTTCATCTTGTTTACGACCTTTTCTGACCCAGTTGGCTCCATGTTGGTTCTGGTGCCGTGTTGCTGAGACGATGTAGTTCACTGAGCTTCAACACTAAACTACACGAGGTTTGACTTTATTACAACAAACTGACAAACATCATGTGTGAGATTCAGAACTCTATAGAACTGGTTCTGCATTGTTTAAGTTATTTAGTCATTGACCCACTTTTTAACATTTTATTTTTGTTTGGTTTTCATACATTTTCTGTTGGTTTGATTATTTAGAACACGTTGATGGAGATGTTTTGGAGCCTGGACGCTGGTGTGTCCAATTAAGGATGAACTGTTTCTCTAAAGTGCTTATAAATGTCTTGTGATCGAACAGTAAATATGTTTATAAGTGTGTAATGAACACTTGAATAATCTTATTGACACATATAAATGTCAATTAGCACCTCAAAGAGATTTATAATGATCATATCACACACTAACATTTATTAAAAAGACCTGAACTGTTGTATTGTTTGTGAAGTCTGACTCTTCTAACTGCTGATTTGTGGTTTGTGAACACTTTATTCAGCCTCTAACTAACTAACTAACTAACTAACTAACTAACTAACTAACATGACGAGTCGCTGTGATTAAAGTGTGATGAGAGACTCAGAGCAGCGAAACAAGAAGTTCAGAGAGTGTCTGGAGGCAGGTGCTGCTGAAGCGCCGACTCAGGGAAACACATTCAGCCGCTCGTTTGTCACCAGAGAAACAGGAAACTGAGCGTCGGCTCACCTGCTTCAGCCTGCGCAGACGCACACACACACACACACACACATGCACACACACACACACACACACACACACACACACACACACGAGCTGTTGAGAAACGAGGTCTCCAGCAGGAAGACGACATTAAAGAGGCAAAACTCTCAGAGAACAAAGACATCACAGTGTTTCACTCCTAACTCACAGCCAGAGGAATAAATGTGTGTGTCCGACCACGTAAATTACACACAGTGTGCTGAAGAGATGTCTGCTGACCATCATCTGGATCAGAACATCTGGATCAGAACATCTGGATGAGACTGAAGTACGAAACATCAGCATCCTCAGTGAAAACAGCAGATTTTAACCAAAGTTCACATGTGTGAGATTTTAAATGTGTATCAGTTAATGTTACAGCCAGACGACTCCACGCTGCCTGCAGGAACACACACACACACACACACACACACACACACACACACACACACACACACACACACACAGTGATATACCCATGTGAGTATGTGCGATAAGAGGTCATTCTCCTCCTCTCTCTTTATCTGCCGCAGAGAGCAGGGATGCTTATCACATTTAACTAAATAACACACACACACACACACACACACACACACACACACACACACACACACACACACACATTCACAATATGACATCACTGGCTTAGCATGTAACTTAACAACGAACGTCAGCAGCACAGAAACCTGAAATTTGTTTATGTCACACGTGAAGACAAATGTGTGTGTGTGTGTGTGTGTGTGTGTGTGATAAGTAGACTAACGATTGGCCCAGTGCCTTCTGGGTATTTGGGTCATGAGGTTCACTGTCACGGCAACAAGGTCTCACACTCCCTGACGACGGTTCCCATGACGAAGCTTTGACATGTGTCCTTGCTTCCTGCATCCTTCCCTCTCCTCCTCAGCTCTCATCTTTCTTTTCTGCTTCTCTTCCTTCATCACCACGACTTTCATTAGCTTTTTCCTTCATCCTTCCTCCTTTCTTTCTCACTTCCTCCATTATTCCTTCCTTTCCTTTCTTCCTTCCTTCCTCACTTCATGTTGCCTTCTATTCTTGATTTGTTCACTTCTTTCTCTCCTTCCTCTTTAATTTTCTCTCAGTCCCGTCTTCCTTCCACGCTGCTTTCATTCCTCTCTCTGTGTCCTTTCCTCCTCCTCCTCTTCTTCTTCTTCCTTTATTTACCTCTTTCTGTCCTTCATTCTTTATTTATTCCTCCTCTTCTTCCTCCTCGTATCCTTCCTCCTTCCCCTCGGTTTCTTATGAGGTGTGACACTTGACATCTCATAACACAAAGACCCACACACACATATGAATGCATGCATGCATAAATGCCTCCACACACACACACACACACACACACACACACACACAGGCTGAGCTGTGCACAATGAGGCCATTTCCAAAGGGATAAATCACTTGAATTGGAAAGGTTCGGTCATCATGACACACACACACACACCTACACACACACACACACACACACACACACACACACACACGTGTTTGGGCATATTCATTCAGTCAGGTCAGCATATCCCTCTGCAGGGGGAGATACAATTCCTGCCGCTGACAAGAGAAGAATAAGAGGCTGTTGACTGTGAGTGTGTGTGTGTGTGTGTGTGTGTGTGTGTGTGTGTGTGTGAGTGTGTGTGTGTGTAAGCTGTCTGGCCTATCAAGCTCGTTATTAAATATCCATGAGACCATTAAGCTAAATAGATGAATGAGACTCTATTATTGCGGTGCACACACACACACACACACACACACACACACACACACACACACTGACTGGTGAATATGAAACCTTTAATATGAACCAAAAATGAGTCGAAGAAGAAAATAAGGAACAAAATGAAACAAACAAAATTTAAAGGTTGCTGCCTGATATGAAGGATTCAGCTTCTGAACGTCAGACACAGAACCTGCTGCTCAACGCAAATAATATATATATATTAATATAAAGAGTAAGAAAAGTCCACATCAGGAGGCAGTCAGGGTGTTTCAGGGACCTTCACTCAGGAGACTCAAGCTGAAGTCCAAACTTTACTTGCTGCACTTGAATGCATCGTAAAGACTCCAGCTAACAGTGAACTCGCCTGCTGAGAGGAAGTACCTCAGCACACCAGCAGGAGGCAGCAGGCTGTCTTCATCACGACAGACTCAAGGCTGCGAGACACAAACCACAACATGAGAGTGTGTCTGATAACAAGCTGTGAATGTGACTGTTAGCGAGGAGGACTGATTCACTCAGCTCAACAGCCAATCAGAGGGAGGTCTCTCTTAGGGGCCGACACACACCGCCCAGACTCAAACCAACAGCCAACTGCCTCTCGTCTGACCCGTTCAGCAGAAAAGTTGCATTGAACACACCGCCTCGACTGCTGCCAACTCCACAGTAGCGAGTACGTTCTGCGCTTGTGCAAGATGCAATAAGGCTCCTTAACATCGGATGGCGCTAGTCTCATGTCAGCACTCCAAAACATGAAAACGGGAAATGACGGAACGGAGTGCAGATGACAGATTATCAGAGACAAACAAAGTGCACACAGTACTGACTCAGTGTTCGTTTGACCTGAGGAGACGTTTGTGGAATACAATCGTTAGCATCAATTTAAAGATCATTATGGCTAAGCTAATGGTCGCGTTGTCTGCTCTCAGGCTCGTTATCATACGATGACGTCACAGGAGGGAAACAGTGGTTTGTTCCGCCCATCCCACACCACGCTGATTCGCTGGGACACCGCCAATCAGAAGGGTCATAAAACAGCTAGCAGACAACCAATCAAAGTATCTGATGGCGTCCAGTCTTCCGACCGCCGTCCACACGGTTCCAAAAGCTTCCAACACAGCTGAACACACCGATTTGTTCCCAAACTCGTCATAGTCTCCGGTGTGTTCCTACCTTTAGCGGTGGACGACACAAAGTCAAACCTACGACCACAAACACAAACAGGCAGCCAAACGCTGGTCGCCCGTCCACGTGGTGGTTCGCAGCCATCAGGCCACGAAGCTTCCTCACTTATACCAAACTATTATTACAAATTAATCTGCGACCATTTAACAACATCAAAGTCCCAAAATCATAAAATGTGAAATGTCTGTCTGTCTAACGGGACGTGTTTTAATGACTCTGAACTCGACTGCACCGCCTCGCACTCACAGTGAGAGTAAAGCTGCTGCCATCTTTGATGATTTGCGAGTGAGAACATGTTGTTCCCCTCCGCGGTCCTTCACTCCTCTCACAAAGGAACTGAGTGTCACCAAATTTCATTTTGAAATTAAATGAATGATTCTGTTATGAACCTATGTGTGTGTGTGTGTGTGTGTGTGTGTGTGTGTGTGTGTGTGTGTGTGTGTGTGTGTGTGAGTGTGTGTGTGTGTGTGCATGTGTTTGGTATATGTGCGTTTGTGTGTAAGTGCACGTTTTGACAATCAGATAAGAGCACTTTCTCTTCTCCAGTTACTGCCTCCTGTCTGCTTCAAATCCCTCTGATTAGGACACACACACACACACACACAACACACACACACAACACACACACACACACACACACACACACACACAGACAAAGATGTATTGATTGATGAGTGTAGACATGCGGACATATGACGTGTTCATGTTGATGGGGGTACATTTTATAGTAAGGCAGGTAAAGTGAGCTACAAAGAACGGTGTGTGTATTGTGTCTTATGTGTGTGTGTGTGTGTGTGTGTGTGTCTGGGGGGTACAGTGTAAAATGAGATGACAGATAGATATCAGAAGAAAGGAAATCTTTCCTCTCCTCTTTTTCTCGGGCAAGATGAGCGCTCTCTGCATCGCTGTGTGTGTGTGTGTGTGTGTGTGTGTGTGTGTGTGTGTGTGTGTGTGTGTGTGTGTGTGTGTGTGTGTGTGTGTAGGTGATTACGCATGTTGGACATGAAGGAAACACCGCTGGGCCGATCACGCCTCCAGTTACAGGAGGGTGGACGTTGGTCCTCCATGTGGTTGTTTGTGTTTGTGAGACTGAACTCAGAGGAAGTAGAACGACTGGTGACGGAGTGAGAAGCTGACACACAAACAGAATACTGATCAGTCAGTCGCTCCAGAGCAAAGCTCATCGGGGTCATTAAAGTCTGGAGGTAACGAAAAAGGTGAGGAGGTCAACAAAACTATAAATGTTTCATTCGGTGGGGACCAGAAGTTTCTGTCTGTTCACTGTCGATTCTGCTGCAAGTGGAGCAAATAAAACTCTTCTCCAGCAAACTATATTTCTGCCACTAGGCGTCTCTCTATCAAAACAAAACAAAACATGTTGGCTAAAAATAAAAATATGTGTGCAGATCCAGACCTGCTGGAGGAATAAACACCTGAAGTATCATCAGGTTTGATCCGGAGCTGTTTAACAACCTGGAGTCTGATGAGACTCCAGGTGTTTATTCCTCCAGGAGGTCTGGATCTGTACCTGTAATCTGTAAAGCTAAGACGCAGCTTATCAGAGGCTGTTTAACCAATTTAGAAAACACCACACTTAAATTAGACAAATTCAGAGTAAGTCATCTCCTTCCACCTCCACCTCTTCTACAAGACATAATGTCTATGTCTTGTAGAATGTTTTTTTTTGTCACTGAAATCAGAAACTAATGTGAGCAAGATTATGACTCTGAAAAACATAAGATTCACAGCAGTGTTTCTCTTCAGTTGATAAAAAATCGAATGACACAATCTTATTAACACATTAAAAACAACGAGGAGCGAATCTGACACAACCAGAATCTAACCAATGATTGTTACTTTCAGCACAAAACCATCTGTACAGTCATGCTCGATCAGGCACTTTCGTAAAAAAATCCATCTACCGAACTGTCTATCATCACTTGTCATCGGCTAATTTAAACCATCAGATCAACAATAGGAGAGTGAACGACCAAACATCTGTACCATCTTTACTTCAGTGTTGTTCCTTGCTCTTATATTAAATAAGACCCTCCATTTCTGACAGAACTGATACAGCAGCTTCGCTAACCTCCTCGGGAACAAACAGACAGCAGCTTCACTCACGAGTCATCACATCTGAACCATGCCTGCAGCTGCCAGCAGGGCCTCCAGAGAGGCCGATTGGTTCAACGCAGATTCAAAGATATCTCTCACTCATAAGCGAAGGGTCAAAGGTCACTCACCACCAGGTTTCCGATGACCATGACCAGCATGAATACGAGGATGCAGAGCGGCTGGCCCGCGACCTCCATGCAGTCCCACATGGTCTCAATCCACTCGCCGCACAGCACCCGGAAGACGATGAGGAAGGAGTGGAAGAAGTCCTTCATGTGCCAGCGAGGAAGAGCGCAGTCCTTCGAGATCTTACACACACAGTCCTGAAGGAGGAAGGAGGAGACGGCTCGGTGTGTTGGACCTACATTCACAAATCTACGTGATATCAAGCCTGTGTCTTGATCTGAGACATTACCTGGTAGTTTTTACCGAACAGCTGCATTCCCACCACAGCGAAGATGAAGACAATGATGGCGAGGACGAGCGTCAGGTTACCCAGAGCGCCCATGGAGTTACCGATGATCTTGATGAGGGTGTTGAGGGTCGGCCACGAGCGAGCAAGCTTGAACACACGAAGCTGAAAAACAAAGAGAGACACGGGAAGAGACAGAATTTCAGAATAAGGGCTCCAGATGTTCTAAACAGATGTTAAAAGCAGAAATAATCACTGTAGCTGCTCAGCTAAAAACAGCAGTGCACACCTCGTCTGACGATGGTGCACACAGGTAACACGTAACTTTTACTTGAATCAGTTTCAGACAAACTGTTTGGAGACATCTGATGTTTCTTTGGTTGTTTCTCTGTTTTAAATCTCAGCTGCTTCAGTTGTTTAGCAGAATGCTGCAACTCTGTTTTACTTTTAGGCTCCAGAACTGTTCTGTGGACTACGACACTTCACCTGACTTTATGTCAAGCTGTTCCTTTAAATGCATATTTTAATGAGTATTTTAACTTTAAGTAAATACATAAATAAGTTGCTGGTGGACGAAACCAAATTCTTATTGGCTTCAACCTAAAAATTAATTGTTTACAGGACTTTTTATTCTAACACATGCTGGTTCGCATGCAGGGAAACCTCCCAGCATGCACTGGGACAACAGACTAATAAACAAAAGTGTCCACTGTCACAGTTAGGTATTAAGAGTCAACACATTAATGACCAACTATAGCTTTTGCTTCTGCTGGAGTTTCAGTCAGATTAATGAAATCATGCTGATCTCAACATAAAAGTTCAGTAAAAGTTTAAAATGTCTTTCACTTCCTTTGATCACTAAAACAAGTGTGTTTAATTGATAAAGAAGCAGCGATGGAACATTTTTGGGCTCCTGTCGTATCCTCAGGTGTATCTGAAGTTCACTGGAAAGAGGGAAATTAACAAAGAAAATATAAAGAGACAGAAACACGTGAAGCATCAGAAAGAAAAGAACAAAAGAATACAGCATAAAAATCTGCTCAGACAGAACAAAAGAAAGTCACAAAGAAAGACCTGCGCGTGTGTGTTTGTGTGTGTGTGTGTGGTGTGTGTGTGTGTTTGCCTCCAGCAGAAGCTGACAATACCCAGAGTGACACTTGGAGAGATCGACGCCGACAGACGAAGAAAGGCTTCAAGGATCTGTGTGTGTGTGTGTGTGTTGATGCTGTCGTCCATCTTCCTCGTGCAGCTCAACTTCTGTTTTGAGTGACATCGCTCATCAGCAGCCAATCAGCTCGTCCTCTGCACTCGATCAAACATTTCTCTAGTGCTTCAGCTGTCAGTCGACCAGCTCAACACGTGCTCTCTGTTTATCTGCTTTCCTTTCACTAGAACGGCACTGAATAGAGCGCATACTTCAGCCAAGGCCCAACAGTTCCCTTTGATTCAAGGTCATCGTCATCGTTCCTATCTTTTACGCTTATTTCAACAGAGCTCAGAACCGTGTTTGCTCTCTACAACAGCGTTGAGTTAACTTTGGACAAGACTGGAATCATTTTAGATACATTTAAAGTTAAAAATGTGCTTTTCAGCGGATACAACAACAAACACAGCAGTCTGTTAGCAGTGTGATTATATCGTGTTACCAGTCTGAAGGAGCGCAGCACGCTGAGCCCCTCGACGTCGGACAGGCCGAGCTCCATGAGGCTGAGGCAGACGATGATGCTGTCGAAGATGTTCCAGCCCGTCTGGAAGTAGTAGTACGGATCCAGAGCGATGATCTTCAACAACATCTCCGCGGTGAAGATTCCCGAGAACACCTGACACACACAGAGGGTTCAAATCAAACACAAACATCTGCAAGAAGTAGTTTTATATTAACGTTTGTCTGCTTGATCTAATCTGGTGCATTTGAGGAAGTTTCTGCTGAAAAATAACCGTCGTCCTCTTCGTTTCTGATCATGTTATTAAATAATCAACATGTGTTGTGTTTGTCCCAGAACCACCCAGAGGAAACAGTGAAGAAGAAAGAAGAAGACAACCTGTTGTTTTACCTGCCGACACACTCAGTAACAAAATCTGATCTCTCAAATCTAAATTTAAATTTAAAAAAAGATCAAATTAAAAACAAAACCACGAGGAGATAATCTCTGTAATAAGGAACATAACTGGGACACACACACACACACACACACACACACACACACACACACACACACACACACACACAGAGAGCTAAAAAAATGGATACACTCAGGTAAGGACACACACACAGACACACACAAAGAGACACACAACAACACACACAAAGACACAAGAGCTAAATGAAGGGCAGCGTTAGCCAAAGGGTAGGACATTTCAGACTGGGTTAGGTTCACACACACACACACACACACACACACACACACACACACACACACACACACACACACACGTGTCACCTCCTATAACTCCGGCTGAAGTACACAAGTTCTTTAAAAGCCAACAGGAGTTCGAACTCGGGGACGTTCCAGCACACTGACCTGCTATGCTCACATTAGCATACACTGCTAGCGTAGCCACAACAGTTCTCATTAAGATCACAGCTGATGCTTCAAAACAAAACAAGACCTAAACCTGGACTCTGCTCATGGTGTGGGGAGCAGACGGATGTGGTGCTGTTCTGACCCACTGTGGCTGTTTGTGAACTGATGAAGCGTCGTGTTGCTCTGCAGACCGACCGGACGTTAAACATGTTCCATCACACGCTATGAGACACACAGTCACAGAGGAAAACAGGCGAAGCAGACTGTAACCGTGAAGGCCGACTGAGAACGCAGCTTATTATGACCCTTACTTATGTGTATGTTAGGCCACGCCCCCTACTGGGCATTGTGATTAATGCAGCAAAGGAGGAAGTCAGGGGAAGTGTTGTATAGAGAACGGGTCGGGTCAAACAAGCGCAGGACTTTTACCCACAAGTCCAGCGTGAAACCAAAAGTCTACGGTGAGTTATTCATCTCACTAAGGTCACTGGGAATTCTTTATTTAACAGTCTGAAAACTCTCAGCAGTGAATCCCAAAGATTAAAGACTGATCTCTGAGCTCTCCTCCCGTCTGTTAATGGCTCCGGATCAGAACCTGATCAGACGGTCTGGATCTGAGCTTCATCTCCACCCCTGCTCACTTTCATTGATAAGAAAACACGGTTTCCAACCCTTCCTCCGACTATAACTCGAGCTGCATGCTCTTGACAAACACTTCATGTCTGTTTGTAACCTTGTCGACGAGCTTCAGACTGAAGAGGAGCCTCGATAATCTCCTTCACTGATATTCTCCGTCAGGTGAAGATGAATCTTTATGACCTGCAACTGCTTCAAATCACGACAAACTTTAAATTCACACATCTGTCGACCAGCCGCTCTCTGCACGATGCTGGTCGATCAGTGTGGATCCAAATCATGAACTGAGTTTGGAGCCGAGCGACACCTGATCCGGACCTGATGCTCTGGATCTGTTGATTTTTCAAACTGGTCGTCTGAGCGACTCTTTCCTCGGCTGTGTGCTCCTGTGGTTTGATCCTTTAAGCCTCTCCTTCTCTGCAGACCTCAGCTCGCCCGCCTCGCTCTGCTTCACATCCTGTATGTGTGTGTGTGTGTGTGTGTGTGTGTGTGTGTGTGTGTGTGTGTGTGTGTGTGTGTGTGTGTTGTTCTGGAGAGAGGGAGATCCTCGATGTGACACCGGCTACGTGACACACGTGTGTTTGTGTGCAAAATGACTTCTGAGGTTTAACAGTGTGTCAGACTGCATTCATGTGTGTGTCATACACAAAGTAACACACACACACACACAATCAGGATCTTTCTGGGGTTACCTTTTCCTCACACACACACACACACACACACGGTCCTCTTGTATGGGCTCATTAACTCTGTAGTGCGTTGATTAGCTACTCAACAATCACGCTGTTATTATTACTGACATCAGGAGAGCCTCTCGCTCGCTCGGCGGCGGTGAAGGAGGCCCTCTCAGGACAAAAAGGTGCAGAGAAAACTGAGAGCTGAGAGGAAAATGTGAAATAAATCAGCCGGTAAGAGATTCAGAGGAGAGGAGGAAGAGGTGACGGGTCACACTGATGGCGTTGGCTGGTTAGTTACTGGAGAGGTTGCTGGTTTGATTCCTGTCTAAAGACGTCTGATAATCGATGTCAAAAGCTACGACATGAACAAATGTATCTGCTGATTGTTCTTCAGGAAGCATTCTGTCTGTTGACGTGATGAATCCTGTCAGGAAATGTTCTGCTTGGCTGTATCCTGCTAAATATACTGTGTCAGCTCCTTAAAGGAGCAGTTCACCCAAAAGTGAAAGTCCAGTCATCATCTCCTTCCTCCTGATGATGAACGTCAGGTGAAGCAGCTGGAGACTTGTCTTATGTTTCATGTGTGTTCTGATGATGCACGATGACCAAAACTCTCCCTCTGAATGACTTCAGCTCCTGGTTAGTTCTTAAAAACTAAAAACTCAACCATGTTTAATTTAGTCTGAACTACAGGTCACTGAGACACACTGAGCAGCTGGGACTTCAGTACTGTGGTGATGAAGCAGAGCTGTAGTTAAATGTAGTTCAGTATGGTGGTGTTGTGTTACTGATCAGTGTGTGTGTGTGTGTGTGTGTGTGTGTTGACGTCAGGCGGAGTGACGTTAATGAAGTTAAACACAGTTCAGCTGTCAAATATCAGCAGCAGCCTGCGGCCTCGGAGCTGCTGAGGAAACATCCCAGATAACAAGACGTAGATGATGAACCTGCCGTCAGGAGATGTTCACGATTATCAGTCTGTACACTGGAAATAATAATAAAATAATATTCATCCATCATCTTTAAAGTTAACCTTTAGAGACTGGTCACAGGTCACAGGTTGTGTCAATCACACAACCATTCATGCGTCTGAATTGAATTATGGATTCTTGTTATTTCCCAGCATCAGCAGACTGATGTGGACCAATCAGAGCACATCACGCACGGCAGACGCAGCGAGACGAGACAAAGACGTAAAAGCCGTAAGAAGGCGTAAACAGACAGAGAGGGAGACTGGAGTGTGTTTACTCTGATACTTTGAGTACATGTCAGAGCCTGTAATCTATTACTTTTAAAAGAAAGAGAGTTTCTTTAATATTCAGCATTCAGTGCAGTTTGTCCTTACTTTTGTCCTCTGTGTAATTTTTCCTCAGACATATTCTCAGTTATAGAAGCAGCTATTTTAAAGAGAGAGGTGTCAAAAAAATGCTGCTTAATCACAACAGCCCAACATATGAGCTAGCTGGCCGCCAGCTGTCGTCTCTGCGTTGTGTTCAAGTGCAGCTTTTTGGCAGAGATGCAGACGACAGTTAGCCGACAGCTCGTTCTTTAACTTCAGTTTGGTGTGTCTTCGTCTTTACCTGCATGTCTTTAGACACCAGAGAATGATATCAATAACTGAAAACACATCTGATATCTGGATGGTCTCATATCAAACACAGAGTATGTAATGTTTCACTCTCTGACATATAATCAGATTTATTAGGTCTGAGCCGAGCTTGTGAAGGACTCAGGATGTTTGTGGGCTCTTCATCATGTCGGTACCAGTCGTGATCACGTCGTTAAACCCGCTTCAGACCCTCATGAACAGACCGGTTCATCACTGACTAATTAAAGACAGACTGGATCCATAACGACGGAGGATTAAATGTGGACCCCAGACCTGGACCCTGCAGGGTTTGTGTTGTGTTCAAGTTCACACACTGAGGACTGTGTGTGTGTTTCTGCAGAAGCAAAGTCTCTGATTCACTGACTGAAGGATGAAAAACTACTGTGACTAGTGTGTGTGTGTGTGTGCGTGTGTGTGTGTGTGTGTGTGCTGCTGGCTCACACACAGAGATGTCGACCTCAGCACTCACTAATAACAGTAACATCAGCAGAGAGAGGATGACACGGACTCTTGCTGTGTGTGTGTGTGTGTGTGTGTGTGTGACACATGATTATTTTTGTCACAACCAGGCAGATGTAATGAGTAAGCACCAGGACACACACACACACACACACACACACACACACACACACACACACACACACACTGAGGATGGTCAGTTCAGGTGGATTTATGATAATGAATCCTTCCTCTGTCGTCGACGTTTGGTCGTTTTTATTTTATTTTTTTATATAAAATCTGTTGAAAAGCAGAAAATATGTAATTTATTCACATTGTCCAGGAATTAGTTTACATAAATTAATCATTCTCACTTGTAGGCGACAGTTTCTTTTCGAGCAAGTCCGGAAAAAAACCCCTAAAAAATGCTTTGTAAGTCTCAAAGTTTTAGGATTACCCAGCACTGCCCGAGTGCCCCTGAGCAAGGACAGCACAATGCTGACCGTATTAGATAGAAGAGGACGCCGTGTGTGTGCCAGATCACACAGGGAGCACCTTTATCACGAGTCACACAAAGAAAACACAGCCCACCATGACGTTCTCCTCTGCTGCCCTCTCTCTGTCTCTTCCCCACAAAGAAACTTCATTACTGCCGACCGCCGGCCTCATTTTTCATTCACACACTAACGAGACGCGGAGGACAATCAGGGCAGGAAATACGTCTTATCAAAACTTTCATGTCATTCATACAAAGTCTGCAAGGTCCCCGAGTCCTCTGGAGGAAATGGAGGACCTGTGGAGGTCCAAGACGCCGAACTCTGCCAGGAAGGGATCTATGAGGAAGCCATGCAATGTATTCTGGTTTGCAAAAGTTACAATTCTACTAACTACCACCAGAAAACTTTAACTGCTGGGAATAAAGGAGGAAACAATGGATCCCTTTCCCAGAACAGACAGACATCCAGTAACTGTTAGATCTTTATTGTGGTGCAGAATGCTCCTTACAACCACTAGGACTCATGCTGATGACCAAACATCTGTTTTATAATTTTTAGATCCTACAGCAGCTTTTGATACAGTTGAACTGAGCGTCTCAAGCCTTCGGTTGGTTTATTGGATATAGTTTTACATCTGTTTTATTCTTATTTATCTGATCAGAAGTTCTATGTGACCACGACCATTCATCAGGTGACGTCAGCTGCTCTATGACGTCGCAGGCTTTTAAACTATGTGTGGCAGTGTCCTTACAGGGTGTGGTAGCGTCCTTACAGAGTCTGGTAGCGTCCATACAAAGTGTGGAAGTGTCCTTACAGAGTGTGGAAGTGTCCTTACAGAGTCTGGTAGCGTCCTTACAGAGTCTGGTAGCGTCCATACAAAGTGTGGAAGTGTCCTTACAGAGTGTGGCAGTGTCCTTACAGAGTGTGGAAGTGTCCTTACAGTGTGTAGGAGTGTTCTTACAATGCGGTAGCAACCTTACATAGTGTGGGAGTGTCCTTACAGAGTGTGACAGTGTCCTTACAGAGTGTGGAAGTGTCCTTACAAATTGTGGGAGTGTCCTTACAGAGTGTAGGAGTGTCCTTCCAATGTATGGGAGTGTCCTTACAGTGTATGGGAGTGTCCTTACAATGTGGGAGTGTCCTTACAGAGTGTACGAGTGTTCTTACAATGTGGGAGTGTCCTTAAAGAGTCTGGTAGCGTCCTTACAGAGTGTAGCAGTGTCCTTACAGAGTGTGGGAGTGTCCTTACAATGTGGGAGTGTCCTTACAGAGTGTAGGGTTGTTCTTACAATATGGGAGTGTCCTTACAGAGTATGGGAGTGTCCTTACAGAGCGTGGCAGTGTGCTTACATAGTGTAGGAGTGTCCTTACAGAATGTGGTAGCGTCCTTACAGAGTGTTGCAGTGTCCTTACATAGTGTAGGAGTGTCCTTACAGAGTGTGGGAGCGTCCTTACAGAGTGTGGCAGCGTCCTTACAGAGCGTGGCAGTGTGCTTACATAGTGTAGGAGTGTCCTTACAGAGTGTGGCAGTGTCCTTACATAGTGTAGGAGTGTCCTTACAGAATGTGGTAGCGTCCTTACAGAGTGTGGCAGTGTCCTTACATAGTGTAGGAGTGTCCTTACAGAGTGTGGGAGCGTCCTTACAGAGTGTGGGAGCGTCCTTACAGAGCATGGCAGTGTGCTTACATAGTGTAGGAGTGTCCTTGCAGAGTGTGGCAGTGTCCTTACATAGTGTAGGAGTGTCCTTATAGAGTGTGGGAGCGTCCTTACATAGTGTAGGAGTGTCCTTACAGAATGGGGTACTGTCCTTACAGAGTGTGGCAGTGTCCTTACAGAGTGTGGGAATGTCCTTACAGAGTGTGGGAGCGTCCTTACAGAGTCGTTGACCCAACCGGCCTTCATGTGGGACATCAGGACTATGTGAGTCAAGGAAGCTTCAACAAAGATAATTGTACAGGTGCAGCCAACAACAGCAGTTTCTGTCGGACCACACCTCGTGTTCCGTAATCGACAGTGAAGGTTACGTTCACTTAATGCACAGCGCAGCTTTATAGATAAAAGCCTCCACTAAATGGTACGTATCCGTTAGATCTCTACACACATGGAAATATTGATATGTGAGCGAAGCTGAAGAGCACACGACAGACAACAACAAACAGTGAGGGCATTAGTCGACATTGATTCTGTCAGCACAGTAATGTCCTGACATGATCATCTACACACTGCCTTACATAACACACACACACACACACACACACACACACACACACACACACAGGCTCTGCTGTCCGTCAGAAAGGCTCGCTAAATGCTATGTAAACATCTGTGAGGATTAGAGGCTTTATCCCCTAAAGAACTTAGCGACTCCGGACTGCAATCGGATCCCGGAGACGTGACTCAGCCTTTATCTGAGACCTGAACTGCTCTAAATTGAATTGAGGAAGAAGTTGGGAGTGTTTACGCTGCAGAAGTACACAGCTACATCAAACTGCAGAGGAGGTGACAGCAACATTAGAGGGATATTATGTAACTGCTGGGACTGTGGGCTGAACAACGCTCCTCTGGGTCGAGTTTCATGTCGTCTGGACAGTTGACCAGGTGGAGATATAGAATGACGGCACAGTAATTAAACCGATCATCGCTTAATTAACTGATTAGCTCTGATTCGGACAGTTTCATCCTCCAGGGGACCTGATTGACTTTCAGACAGTCTGTAGAAACATGAGCTGGTGAAGCGAAACAAGAAGTTCTGCTCACCTGAACACTGTCCGTCATTTTGTGTGCATTTGTCTGAAAGGTGCCCACCACGGCGCTGTTTCTTCCGTCCACAACAAATTTCTAAGGTGTAGCGTCACGTCTGATGTTGTTGACGTGCTCAGATTTTGTGTTTCTACAGTTGTTGAGCAGCTACATGGTTTAATCTTGTCCTTATTGTCTGTTCTAAGTGTGTCTATTGTTCATATTTCAGACTTTGCTTTGCTGTAGATCCAGAGTCGGCACAGTATTTTGTTTTGACAGCGGACAAGGTGCATTTTACCATTCTCGTCACATACGTTCCTCAGAGATCTGCCTAAACGTACCGCGGCAACGCCGGTGGAAACACTAGCATTGACTACAGCAACCGTATCGCAGTCAGAGACGATCCCGGTGGAATCTGGGGGACATTTTATAAGAAACCTTTTAGATTTTTGTCCTATTTCTGTGCAGAAACCTGATTTTCACTGAAACAAAACACTTTAAAATGCTGAAAAATCTGCTTTTAAGGAACATTTTCTTCATTGTTCCTTCAAATATCGGGGCATTTGTAAAGTAGGACATCACTGTGTTAGTAAAAGCATCCATCTCGATCCAGGTAACTCTCCCCCAGTGGTCCGCCTGCAGGCTCGGTGCCGGTGATTGAACACCACAGCTGCAGGCCGGCCCAAAGCCACCGCTTCTACTTATAAACTGTATTACCATTCTCTGCCTGCACAGCTGCCTGCAGCCTGAGCTGAGGGAAGCTGACATCGCCGGGCAGGTACGAGTGTGTGTGTGTGTGTGTGTGTGTGTGCGCGTGTGTGCATGTGTGTGTGCGTGTGTGTGCGTGTGTGCGCAGGTGTGATCAACATGGTGATTTTGGCCGTGAGCCCTTCACACCTCAGGTGAACCAATTACCATATTGCATCAACCTATCAGCTCCTGTCAGATCGTCGGCACACCTGCAGGGTCAAACACTGGAGTTAGTCACGGTGGTTTAGAGCATCCGACCCGTTTCTGTCAGCTCTAATACTGAAACACACACACGCACACACACACACACACACACACACACACACACACACACACACTTTTTCTTCCAGAAAGAAAAGAAACCCCAGTGTGTTTCTCCTCCTGAGGTTTTTAAATTGTAAAAAGAGGTTTGAGGCGGTCTCAGAGGTCCGAGGGTCGTTCTCCCGAGTGGTTCTGGTTCTCTGTCACTCTCGCTCTCGCTGCCTCCTGAACCCGCCTGAAGTTTGTTTACTGCACAAACATGCTCGGTGAACACGTCGCGAAGACGTTCACACTCTGTAAAGTTTACAAGATGTCCAAAAGGAAGATTCACCAGAACATCCAATCAGGAAAGAGGACCAAAGAGGAACTGGATTTAATTGTTATTTAAGTGTTTTATTGATCTCGTTGTTCTTATTTGTGCTTGATAATAATTCCTCTGTTGTTACTAACATGCTTATTAACACATTTGTTTGTCTGGTCTGTATGTGTGTGACTTCAGGCAGCTGCTGTCAAAGAGCTGAATGCTCCGTCCGTGTTTCCTTCAATGACAAAAGAACAATAACAATAAAAATGTTCTTTTGAAAATGAAAGTTAGCTGATAACTGAGTTGTTACATAAACTACCCTCGGCTTTGATACGGCCTTTAGATAATATTTGCAATTTAGGTGTTATCGTACAGAAGCTCACAACATTCATCACTGCAGTTATTTTTTAAATGTGTCATCTGGAGAAACAAGCTCAGTTGTCCCGAGATGATGAAAAAAACTAACCTGTAATCAAGTGAAAACAAAAGGAGGGTCCTGCTAATTACTAATAGATAAATGTGTAATTATTAATGCGTAAAATACTTTAATGGCAAAAGTTCACATAGTTTGCTTTAAAACTCACAACCGCAGCCTACAGAGGAGTGTGTGTCGTGGTCCGAGTTGATTTCTCGTGATAATTTATCTCAATATCTTGTAGAATATCTTGGATTTATTTTTCTACGACTATGATAACAAAATAACTCCTGATGTGGAGTAAACAATAAAAACATAATGTGTTTGACTCATGATCGTCTACAGCTTCTGTAACATCCTGATACACAATGAAATCCTCAGTTTAAATGACTCCATTTAATTTTTTTCAATATATTTTCTTCAGATCTGACTCAGATTTTAAATCTACTTGAACCAAATAGTTACAAGGCAACATTTACCTTATATACTCTTGATGAACTCAACTCCTCATGAAGTCAAGTGCTTTTTTCACATATTTCTTGCTTCAAGAGTTTAAAACTTCCTGGAAACACATTCAAAATGTTGATGACTCATCCTGCACTCATATGGTCTTTGGTCGTCCAATAAACGCCGCCGTGATGTCTCAACAGAAGAGTGTGTTGCTGGTGACCTCACAGATTACTGTACAGAAACACTTCTTTCTTTCTTGCCTGTTTTCCCTCCGTTGGCCTCGAGCAGCTCTGGACAGATAGATTTACTGGTGGCTAACGTAGCTGCTAACAAACAAACTGATAACCAGCAGTGATGTCGTCATGACGGAGGACGCTAACAGCACTGAGCTGATTTATGGCGTTTCCTTGCTGACTCAGTCAAGGGCAGAAAACCACCTTGGTATGGTGTTTTTCCGTCCTGGTCTGTCGAGAGTCAGCGTCGGCGACTCAGAGGTGAGGGGGTGGGGCTTAAAGTATAGAGCTCAACAGTGAGGTTCCGGAAGTGAAAATGCCATTCATATTCTGCATATAGATTTTGATTATTGGCCATAATGTTGTAACCATCCAAAGTAGACTCACCACGAGTTATCAGATTGTCAAACGATGATATATGATCCTGTAGAAGCCACAAGTCCGTCTGATATCAATCTTGTTTTGAGAAAAACATGATTTATTCGCGATCTCATGGAGAAATACTACACTACCCACAATCCTATAGTGTAACAGCGGCGTCTTTGATTGGTGGAGCTCGCTGTTACCATGGAAATATTTACCAAACCCCCGAATTTCATGCTAGCTAGTTACTGCTAACACTGAACTCTACGATCGTTTCCCACAGAGCGACCATGATTTCACTTTCTGACCTGCTGCGTTCATTTAGTGATGAGAAGAAGAGTTTATTAAGGGTTCAGCCGAACATGAAATTTGCGGGTTCGGTAAACTTTTCCATGGTAACAGCGAGCTCCACCAATCAGAGACGTCGCTGTTACATTCGCAATGGTTTATGGGATGAGTAGTTGCTTTACTCTTAAGATAATTATGTACACAGTCTTGTACCTTTGCTTTTTTCTCAGTTTTCCAACATTTTTTTGCGCCGAAATAAATGTTTTATGGTCACGATTCATCTGCTAGCTGATTGGCTCGGTTCCAGGCCTTAAACTCTTTATATAAGGACTTTATGAAATGTCAATGGAGTAAATGAATGGCAAACTCACTTCCGGAACCAGAGCCGTTAAAAAAGTGGGCGGTCACTGTTGAGCTCTGTTGGCTGCAGACTGTTTTTACAGGAAACAGAACCTGACATTTTATCAGCTGTTTCATGGGGACAGTCATGTTTACCTGAAGGCTGTTGAAGTACTTTGAATGAGATTTTTGATCAATACTCATCAGTCATGTGGATATAAAAACAAGTGTTGGAACAAGTCAGAAAAAAACACACAACACAGCTTCTAAAACTAAGAACCAGACAACATCCAGACTCTCAGACGGTCTCAGGTCACGATAACGTTTGTTCATCCTACCAGGTTTCCGATGCTCAGCATGCCGTTGAACTCGTCGGTCATGGGGTAGTGCTCCATGGCCATGAAGAGCGTGTTGAGGACGATGCAGATGGTGATGGCGAGATCCAGGAAGGGGTCCATCACCATGATCTTCACCAGCTCCTTCACCCGCAGCCAGCAGGGGGTGCACTCCCACACCAGGTAACGGTCGGCGAAGGCGTACCAGCACGGGTGACACTTCTTATGGGCCTCCTCCAGTTCTGCTCCGACCCGGACCAACGACAGGAGAGGAGAGAATCAAGACCAGATCCACGATAGACGACCTGATCTCACCAACATCATATAATCCCACCAGCTGCTTTTGTTTTTGTTTTAAGTTGTTTCACACAAATCTAAACTAAACCTTTATATGCATTTGAAAAGAATACAGAATTCAGTGGAGTTTTGTTGTCGTCAGTCGTGACCCGGATCATCAGCTCAGCAGGGACGGTACCGGTTCTGTTAATGAACTCAGAACGTGAGACACCAGCAGAGAGAGGCAGATCTGACAATGGTTTACTGACACAAAGCCAATTGTTTAGAGGACATAAAAACAATGTGAGATAAAGAAATGATAGTAAACATCAGAGAGAACGGAGGAAACGTTAAAGAAAGGAAGAATAAAGGGATGAAGGATGCACAGATGGACGGAGGACAGCAAACAGGGGTTTGTATTTTTCTGTATAATGATCTGTTCTCTAAGAGCAGCGACTGCCGAGGGGAGAGACAGTGACTCAGCAGACCTACCACACACACACACACACACACACACACACACACACACACACACACACACACACACACGTTTACAACACACATGGATGCAGATTTGGGCAGATATGAACCCAAAAATCTAACACATGAATATCATCAAACACACACGCAAACTTGGAATGATCTCACGGTTAATGAGGATAACACAAACACACAAACACACACACACACACACACACACACACACACACACACACACACACTCTCTCTCTCTCTCTCCTTCATTCTGTCTCTATCTCTCTCTCCCTTTTCCGACTCTCTGGCACAAACAAAGCCAGTGTTCCCCTGGGGTTGGCTCGGGCAGCGACAGACACACACACACACACACACACACACACACACACACACACACACACACACACACACACACACACAAACTCAGACACAGTTACACAATCCTGTATCGACACACAATAACACGCGCACAGAAGCGTTAACAGACTCACTTGGATGCAAAATTTGGACAAATACATGGTTATACAATCACACACACACACACACACACACACACACACACACACACTCTGAGGTAGGAGTCAGACAGGGTGACAGTGACATGTCGGCACACAGACACATTTGTTCGGTCGTCGTCCCTCAGCTGACATCATTAACTCACTAACATTCACTGTGGTCGAGCTGATCTGGGACCAGCAGCTGCCTGGAGGATCTGACAGGAAGCTCACTGTGAAATCTGATGGAGAGTCAAAAATGCTTCTGGTAATCAGTGAACATGCTAACGCTAACGCTAACACAGGCTGCTGGGTCGACCGGAGACATTCTCACAGACTCAAACATGTCGTCTTCATGTTGGTGTCCAGAACTGTTAGCAGTGACTGAATGTAACTAAGTACATTTACTCAAGTATTGTTATTTAACAGATTTGAGGTAACAACTATTCTCAGTTCTCAGTTCTGAAGCTTCTCTTCACTGATTTGAGATCAGATCTGAGGATGGAACCATCCTGGTGAACTGAAGGTCACACTGAGTTTCACGTCTCTTAGTTCAGGTTTGAAGAGTTATGAGTCTGAGAAGACAAACAGGACGGCTGCCTCCTCTTTAACTCCTTTCTCCTTTCTGTCCCTGCACACCCGCCAGCCAATCAGAGAAGTGCTCTTCTGATGGCCGAAGCTTTAGCTCACCTTCCATGGCGTCAGTGAGGTAGCTGGCAGCACTGAGCGCCCTCCCCCGCCGCTCGGAGCCCTGCGTGGACGAAGGGCGAGGCAACAGCATCGTACTGAGCTCCGTGGTGGACGTGGGGACCTGAGACAGACAGACAGACAGACAGATAGACAGACAGGGAGGGAGGGAGGAAGAGGAGGAAGAGGAGGAAGAGGAGGGAGGGAGGAAGAGGAGGGAGAGGAGGAAGAGGATGTCACTTATTTCATCATATTGTGCAAAGAGGAGGGATAAAAACACAGCAACAATCACTCTTACTGAAAACACACAAGTCATAGAAGCACACACATATTCATGATTCACTCATTCATGATTATCTGTTACCATGGTGACAGCATCACACACACACACGCACACACACACACACACATTTCTGCCAGGTCAAACGGGTCAAACGGCACCTCGATGTCTTTGTGTGCTTTTTATCACCCGGGCAACAGACACACAGGTGAAGACTGGTGTTCAATGAATCAGAGAAATCCAAACAGTGTGTGTGTGTGTGTGTGTGTGTGTGTGTGTGTGTGTGTGTGTGTGTGCTGGATATTTCCTCAGGTACCAGATGAGCTGCACAACAAACATCGACTGACTCTCCTCTCAGAATCTGACTCCAGCTGTCGCCGTTCAAACTGAAGTCACATTAACTGTAATAATCTACCGTCACGTTGTCGTCATGTCTCCGGGTCGAGACAGAGACACTCGTGTTTATGTGCAGGTGATGGACGGCAGCTGTGGAGGTTTGTCAGACACAGTCGGGTCCAAAAACACTGAAAGTTTGATATTAACACGCAAAACTGGAAGTAATCAGAAAGTTTCAGGATTCAGAAAGAAATAAAGTCACATTTGTATTTATTTATGTCCAGAGTTCATCTAAGAGTCGAATTATTTCTGGACAAAATGTTCTTTGGCTCTGAGGCAGCGTGTAATCTGCAAAGTAACTAAAGTAACTACAGTAACTAAAGTCATACTAAGGTGTTTTCGGACCAGCAGAACCTTTTACAGTTTATCATTCACACATGGCCTTCATCAGCAGAGAGAGGTGTGAGATTGTCTTCTTAATGCAGGAGTTTAAATTCCTGTTTTTTTCTCTTTAAAAAAGGAAGAAAAGAGTGATTTGTTTTTGTTCACTGATGTTTTAAATCCTCTAAACGTATTTTGATACTCGACAAGATATCACGACTGCACTGTGGGAAGCTTCTACACATCCTGTGGTGTCTTTGAACCCTTTTGATAACAAGACGACCTTTAAATAAAGTTCTGTGTGTCTGATCTGTTGATGTATGGCGGTGGCGGTGGCGGAGGCGGTGGCGGTGGCGGTGGCGGTGGCGGTGGCGGTGGCGGAGGCTCGGGGGACTTTAGGATCTCTCAGCCTCGCGGAGTCGAACCTGGTTGAACCTAATTTGCTCAGGTGTGATTACATAACACTTCCTGGTAACTGTTCCTCCAATGAGACGTGACGCAGTGGCCTGAAGGTCACCGCCCACGACGACGCCTACATCCTGTCTGTGCGCCAGGCGGGGAAGCACCAGGGAAACACACACACTCACACACACTCACACACACACTCACACACACACACACACCAACAGCAGCCATTAATTTAGCTTCCGTTAGCTGCTGTGGGTTGCCATGGGGACATTTCCGTGGCAACTAAGAGTGCTCCCTCCTCCTCCTCCTCCTCCTCCTCCTCCTCCTCGTCTCTCCATCAGTCTGAGCGGCAGGACGACGTTCACACGAGGAAGCAGAAATACTTCATTTCACAACATGAAACTATGAACTGAACTCACAGCAGCTCCGAGCTCCCACACAGCCCTGCAGGTCGGACACGTGTCGGCGCCGAAGAACTTTTCAGAACTGTGCGGCACACTCGTCTGAGGAGACGTGAAGTTTGATCCGGCAGCTCGACGTGATCAGAACCGCTGGTCCATATTTTAATATCAGTGTATCGACCGATTCATTCATTAACAGAACATTAATTCACTTGTGGAGTTCCAGCAGGCGTGGACGACAAACACGTAATAAACACTGAGAAATTGTTGTTGTTTGGTCAAATTAGTATCAAAATTCTACAATCTGTTGTGTTTTTCTGTCTACAAATGGGATGTAAACCAGAAGATAAGACAGATAAAGTTCTTCTTCTTCTTCTTCTTCTTCTTCTTCTTCTTCTCTGCCTGTCGTTATGTAACGTGGAGGTACGAGGCGGCTGTCAGCAGGTGGAGGTGACTGAACACCTCCAGGCGGGAGCTGCTGTGTGCGTCCTCGTGATGCTCTGACCTGCTGCCTGACGGAGAAGACGACTGTAAACAAGTATTAAAATAAAAGTAATCCCTGCTGAGGAGCTTCTGCCTCTCAGCTACACCTCCTCTGAGACCACACAGCTCCGACTGAGAGAGCTGCCGGTCTGAGAGACAGTGTTCTGTTAGAGAGAACAGAACTGGACCGCTTCAACCAGAGTTAATGGTTCTGACTGCCACTGATTGGATGTAGCTAAGCATATTTACTGAAGTACAACTTTGAGGTACTTTTACCTGAGTATTTCCATTTCCTGCTCCTTAATACTTCCACTTCTCTATCAAATATTGTACCTTTTACTCCACTACATGTATTTGTAACTTTAGTTACTAGTTACTTTGCAGATGACATGCTGCATCAGACTGAACGGTGTACAGAGTAGAGTACAGTGTAGATACAGAGGAAATATATGTGTGATGTACTTCAGGAACATACTAGGAAGAGAAGAAGAAGAAGAGGTAAGTCTTTCTTTTACACTCCCCTAATTACCAGGTATTTACCTGGTAAATTCATGATAACATGAAAGTGTTACTTGGTAATTACCAATGGTAATAATAAATTTATTACAATGAAACTATGGCCAAAATACTGGGCATGTACCTGGTAACTATATGGTAAGTTATAGTGTGTTATTGGGTAATTACTGCTGGTAATAAGTAGGTAGATACAGTTCTAGCTGTTTACCCAGTAAATATAATGGTAACAAAAATGTGTTACTTAGTATTGTATTGACTTTCTTATTACCATTGGTAATTACCTAGTAACACCTTTGTATTACTAGGTAATTACCAGGTAAATACCAGGTAATGAGGGGGCTGTAAAAGAAAGGCTTACCAAAGAAAGTGAAGAAGAAGAAGAAGAAGAAGAAGAGAGAAGAAGACAAAGAAGAGAAAAGAAGACAAAGAAGAAGAAGAAGTAGTAAATACAAAATAACTTTCAGTACTTTGATAAAAACAAATATTAAAAACACAAACAAGTGTTCCATTAATGTGTTTGAATCTGTTTGCTGTTCAACTCAGTGGATACTGATCAATAATCCTGCTGGTGCTCTTATTGAGGGCATTGTGTGTGTGTGTGTGTGTGTGTGTGTGTGTGTGTGTGTGTGTGTAGGTATGTGCACAAAGGAAGGACACCTCAGTAACGTTCCTGTTCTGGTATGTGTGGCTTTAAACCACGATGCCATGACAGTGACACTATGTGTTCTGAGTACGTGTGTGTGTGTGTGCGGATGGGGGGAATACCACAGCTTTGTTATCTGAGATGGTAGATATGTGTGTGTGTGTGTGTGTGTGTGTGTGTGTGTGTGTTTAGCTCATGATATCAGAGTGGAGTTATGCAAAGCGCTGATTCATAATTCAGATGTCTGAGTGTTGGATGGCCGCAGGCTCCACCATTGTTTCCACTGCGACACACACACACACACATGCACACACACACACACACACACACACACACACAGTACTCACACTCTCCTCCTTGACCTTCTCCATGGTACAGGCGGGCAGCTGCCCCTGCAACGGTGGTGAGGAAACCCCGTTCTGGTCCATGGCGACAAACAGCTTCCCGTTGATGTTCAGAGTCGGATAAAATACCTGGAGACACGCAGAGAGACGCTGTGAGAGCACGAACAGACTTTACTGTGTTTAACTCATGTATTCAGTCACATTTAACATGTGTGACTTATTTCACTACATCTATATATCTTGTTCCTTTCTATGAAACAGTATCCATCGTATATCAAACGTACAATAATCTCACACGTCTTCACCTTCACGTCTCTCTCCACCTTCTACACTTGTATCTTGCAAACAAAGATATCAGAATAATATCGCCTAATGTAAAAATCTTGAGGCCACCACACTCCTGTAGTGATGTCTGATATCACGACAGCGCTCGTCAAACACAAACTAGACTCCTCTCATCTCAGAAGAATCTCACTGATCACCACGTCATCTCCTCTAACCTCAGCTGATCTCAACAAATATCTTTCTCAAAACTTTACCAGATCAAATCCCAACTTGTGACTAATCTCAAATCCGGTCTCATGTGAAACCACAGTATCTGTATGTACTGTCTCAGCTTCGTCACCTGGGAGCCCCTGCTGGTGTTGCTGTAGGTGCTCGGTCGTCGTTTGGGCCACGGGTGGGGCAGGATGCCGCTGAAGGTCCCGCCGCTGTAGGTTCGACCCCCGACGCCCTCCACCACGTCGCCCGGGACGCTGTACTCGTCGTCAGCCATCTCCCCCTCCGAGCCGCGGCTCCTCAGGCGGAAGTTGAAGATGGAGGAGACCTGACTGCTCCGCCGTGTCCTCGTGGAGAAGGAGCGAGCGAGGAGAGGGTGGAGGGGCTGGAGGAGGAGCAGAACATGTGACTCTGACTGTTAATGATGTCTTACAGCACCACACATCCACATCTTCTTCCCCTCACCTTTCCTCCATCCGTCATGTCCACCTGCAGCAGCTTCTCCTCTGATAGGTTCGCCTCCACGTCGGCCATTCCCATCAGCGCTTGACTCCGCCTCCGTTCCTCCATGCTGTCCAGTGGCAGACCGAACGGCGAGAGATCTGGTGACATCAGCGAGTCCGAGTCGAGAATTTTCTGTGCGGCAACCTGAACGAAGAGAGAAACAACAGGAAGTAAAACAGAAGACGTTCGCTAAAAATTTGTGTCATGAGAGTCGCTGCAGACTGGAGGAGAAGACCGGTCAGAAACATCCATCAGTTTACCTGCTGCTCCTTCTTCAGTCTCTCCATCGCCACCTGAAACTCTCGTTCTTTCTGGCAGGCCTCGGCGATGGTCGCCTGGTTCTGCTCTTCGTACGCCATGGCGACGACAGCCAGGATGAGGTTGACCAGGTAGAAGGAGCCCAGGAAGATCACCACCACGAAAAACACCATGTAGGTCTTACCGGCCGAGCGCAGCGTCTGCAGGCAAACACACACCAGAAGAAGAAATAAATCCAACCGTCCTCACAGGAACATAAACACAAGGGTGTCATCTTCACTGCGGACACGTCGGACACACGAGCACATCTCCTCTGCTGTCAGCCTGATTCATCCACTGAAAACTCTCTTAACAGGGTCGTCTGACTGTCCAGCTGCCAAACTCCAGATCAGTGAGGAGACGAGCTCGTAAACTGTCGGGACGCTCGTCAGGACTCGCTTCAGTTATCACTGTGTGCTCTCAGCAGGAAGCTGCAGGACTTCAGCTTATGTTCTCTAGAATTAAACATCAATTATGATTATTTCCATCTGATGTAAAGATGTAATGACACGATTTTCTGTCCAGGAGGAAACTTTAAATGTTGGAAACAGCTGAAAAACCATGTTAGATGTTCAGACTTTCCATTTTTCAGGATTTCTCGTCCACGTTGCCTTTAAAAGCTGAAGCTGAAAGCGGCTTCTTGATCTTGTAATGTGATCGAAAGCTCCAGTAGATCCTAAATAAACCTTGTGAGGACGCTGGTTTATTAATTAGTGTTCCAAGGTTTAAAAAATGAACTTCTAACGTCAGCTGTTAGAGGTTCAGTGTGTAAGATTCTGGGTGGTTTGGAGGGTGAAAATCTTAATTATCTCCTTATTAGTTTATTATGGAAAAAGTGTGATAAATATATATTTAAAGGAACAATATGTAAGATTTTAGTTGGCAATAATATCAGCCAACCAACCAGCAAGTAGCCTTGTCAGCTGACAGGAGGCTAGTGGAGAGGCCAGAGGACAGAGAGAGAGTCGGACATCATCAGCGTATAGAGACAGAATATCTTCATGTTACTGTGAACTGAGGATTGATTTGGACCGAACCAAAGTGACAGTGGAGATGAAGCAGAACTGTTCTGGTGACTCTGACTCAGTTTGTGTCCAGTCTGAATGAAGTGAGCTTAAACTGGTCTTAACTCAGACGGTGGACAGTTGTATTTTTCTGTTTATAATGAAAATAGGAGTCAAAATATCTCTTTCTTCAGATTTATGAGTTTATTTTGTTGACTTATTAGACTCAGTAGTGAACTGGCTGAGCTACAGAGGGCTGTGAGGAGACAGGAGAACACTTTAAACTAAAAGTCCAGCCACATGGTACAAACTGCACCTTTAAAACCATCTTTTCACATGTTTGAGACTCACCTGTGAAGCCAAACATGACACCTGACATCAGCGTTACCTGGTGGTAGAGATTCTCCCAGTAGTCTTGTGTCATCAGGCGAAACAGCGACAGGAAGGCCCAGCCGAAGGTGTCGAAGCTGGTGTAGCCGTAGTTCGGGTTCCGTCCCGCCTTCAGACAGTCGAACCCGTCAGGACACTTTCTGCAACACACACACATTTCTGCATTTTGAGGACTGTGTCATCCACACTGAGCAGGTGTTGGTTATGTAACACAACCACTGGAACATCTCACACCACAGCTCTGAACAGGAAGTGGGTGTACAGTCGGAACATTTAGTGGCTTTCAATCATAATTTCAGAAACAGCATCCATCTCTTCTGCCATCTATTTTTCCATCCGTCCGTCTCCCCCCGACACAAACAGCAGCTCTGTTTCCTCATCAGTGTTTACGACCGAAGGCTCGTTATCGCCGTGCGACCGGGACCCGCCCACACGTGTCACAGCGGAGACGGAACAGATAACGCGGAGACGGCATTCATCATAATTGATATTCCACATTCACATCCTATCACATCCATCGCCGCCCACGCAGTCACATCTGATCCGCTGATACACAGCAGTCGTAACGCCGCCAAGCTGCCGGTCAGTGCAGGGAAGGCTCGCTTCATATTCTGCCCGGTGACACAAACACCAGAACCAGCTTCAACCAACAGCAGGAGACGCCAACCGCAGGGAGGTCAAAGGTCAGAGGTGAGCTGAACGTAACCCTGTGACCTGCTGATGTCTGTATGAAGGAGGTTAGAAGCTTCACTTGTATATTGACTTCCTGTGTTGTCATGCTCACATCAATAAAATACACTTAAAACTACAAACTCAGACACCCAGGGTGTTATCACGACCGTCAACCACCTCACTAACAGGAGGAGTCAGGTGTGGAGGAGTTACTCATTATCTGTGTGTTGCAATCCAAGTTTCCAGAGACGTGTTTGGTTTTCTGCTGCAACGTTGGACAAGGAGAAAGTCTGAGCCTTTGTGTTTTACTACAGTCCCTGAGAATCCCTGAGAGATGGATGCAGCTGATTTCTTCACAAACTTCATCAGAAAACTTGTGTTTACAGCACTCATGAGTTAATGTGAAGATTTGAGTGAAATCAGATTTGTCTCGTGCATCTAGAGGAAGTTCAATACACAAAGAAGAGGAACTCTTAACAGCATCAAGTCCAGCACAAACAGTGATGTGAACTTTCCTTCACAGTGAAAGAAACTGAACTTGTAGAAAGTGTTCTGTTGGGTGTGAAGTTCCGAGTGGAGGAGTTCTGACGCAGCACGAACAAACCTCTGGTTGAACAAAGCTCTGAGTCACAGAGGAGTTTCACACTGAGTCACAGAAAAGGTTGCCGCTGTGCAGACGCTATCTGGGGATTCAAACCGACAACCCTGCACTCTCGAGCACGCGGCGTTGACCCGTCCCGGCTGCCGCCGCCCCCGCCGGGCCGCCGCCAACAGCTGGGAAGCTTTCAGGCAGCAGCAGCTCACACTGAGTCACCAGCGGCCGACCTGCCTGTATTTATTATCACCTGACTACACAGCGCTGGTGGGAGCTGCTGATGCTAATTCATTAAAGACGCACGTAAACAAACCTAAAAACACAGTTACATAAAGGTTTACGTAATCCAGCTGTGAGGAGGGAGGAGGTGGAGTCAGTTTTACATTCACACTGAAACCACTGTTGTCTTTTTTTTTATGCTTAATAATTTATCCATCTTATCTGACGGCCAACAGCACAGAGCGTTATCAGCTTTTATTACCTCACAGCTCTGAAAACGAATCCGCCGTCACAAAACTCACATGTTGACCTTTGAAGCATTCAGCTGCGGCAGTCAATTTCAAGCCATTTAGATCTCTCACTAATAGAATTTGCATTGCGAAACAAACAAAGCAGTGAAAAAAAAATAATAAGAAATCATGTTCGTCACTTGTTTCATTGGAAAAGCAATCAGTGTCCGGCTGCACAGGTACGCAGCAGGTGAAGCAGGTCTGACAGCAGCGTGTTTTAATACCACACAGTGGCAAACATTACAGTAACAACAATCAATCCTAATGTCATCACTGACTGCACTGCTTATCCAGGCATTACGGTAAGCAACCAGACAAAGAAAAAAAAGAAAAGAAGCAGAGAACAAACTGCTGATCTAAGCGTTACCGTAACGACAATCAATCATAACGACATGATAAATATTTCAAACAGCGACATAAGAGTTGATGTGAAGCATCAGCCGACGACAGAACGACGCTGAGAGGAACTGATCACAGTCACTGATCATTATGTTCATCTACGAATGTGCTGACATTATCTGACAACCATGGTGTCAGAGACAGAAGGTAAAGGAACAGTTCACTCAACCATGTAAGAGGCGGAGAGGGTAACTGACTGATAACCTTTAAAACTCGTCTCTGATGCTGTGATTTCAGATGAGGAGCTGAAAATGTAGAGAAAGTGACTGAATGACATGATGTACTGTTAATCTGACGTCTGACGTGGTGATGAAACGCTGAGTCCCTGCTCGTCCAGACACTACGGTACCAGCAATCGATGCTAACAGAGTTAAAAACTAACTGGCAGCTGATTTAAGCTTTACGGTAGTTATGTAATCAGATTACAAAATCACATTGAGCTGCTGATACAAACATTACAGCAACAACAATCGATGCTGATCGGATGAAAAAGAAAAGCCAACAGCCGGCCGACAACGTGAATATAAGGTAACAGTTCTGAGCAGCTGATACTACAGGAAACACACACACACACACACACACACACACACACAGAATATGACTAACGAGTCCTCACGTACAGTCAGTCATCTTGATGCCAGTAAGACTGACACCAAGTATGAGCAAGGCCACTGCGTCTCACACACACACACACACACACACACACACACACACACACACACACACACACACACACACACACAGTGCGGTGGTCTGTGTGTGTCATTCCTCCACTTTTATCCATCCATCCACCCATCTCTTGGCAAGTGAGTCAACATGGTGGCATGTGAGTGGGGAAAGTGGATGTGAAGTGTGTGTGATGTGTTGACGGTGTGTGTGTGTGTGTGTGTGTGTGTGTGTGTGTGTGTGTGTGTGTGTGTGTGTGTGTGTGTGTCCAAAGGGGGCTTGAGGATGTAAAGAGAGTGTGTGAGAGGTTTGGAAAACACAGACAGGAGGCTGAGTGTGTAGTGTATGGCATATGTGTGTGTTTTTGTGTGTGTGTGTGTGTGTGTGTGTGTGTGTGTGAGGTGTCTGAGTGTGAGAGCCGCCAGTTATCTCTCACACACACCTCTGTCTGTGTTAATGGAGGGACGCCACTTCAGACCCCCCACTCTCACTAAAGGGGCCCCTCAGACTGGCACTTACACACCTACATCACTCACACACACACACGCACACACACACACAAACACAAACACACACACACACACACACACACACACAGACTGTTGGTGCAGTATGGTGTCACATAGATTCAAACACACACGCCAACTTTACTTTCATTTTGAAAGTTTTTCATTTTGAAAGTTTTTCAAAAAACATCTTCAAATATTATTTAGCTACAAGACAGATTTAACTAATCTGCTTCTCATCACACTGACAGTGTGACACACAACTGTCATCAGAGATCTGTCACAGGAAATAAACAACATCCTGAGGAAGACATGAGGAAACATGGGGACAGAGAGGAAGTCAGGAGGAAACAGGGACAAAGAGGAAGTCAGGAGGAAACATGGGGACAGAGAGGAAGACATGAGGAAACATAGGGACAGAGAGGAAGTCAGGAGGAAACATAGGGACAGAGAGGAAGTCAGAAGGAAACAGGGACAGAGAGGAAGTCAGGAGGAAGCATGGGGACAGAGAGGAAGTCAGGAGGAAACATAGGGACAGAGAGGAAGTCAGGAGGAAACATATGGACAGAGAGGAAGTCAGGAGGAAACATAGGGCAGAGAGGAAGTCAGGAGGAAACATATGGACAGAGAGGAAGTCAGGAGGAAACATATGGACAGAGAGGAAGTCAGGAGGAAACATATGGACAGAGAGGAAGTCAGGAGGAAACATAGGGCAGAGAGGAAGTCAGGAGGAAACATATGGACAGAGAGGAAGTCAGGAGGAAACAGGGACAGAGAGGAAGTCAGGAGGAAGCATGGGGACAGATAGGAAGTCAGGAGGAAACATAGGGACAGCGAGGAAGTCAGGAAGAAACATATGGACAGAGAGGAAGTCAGGAGGAAACATAGGGACAGAGAGGAAGTCAGGAGGAAACATAGGGACAGAGAGAGGAAGACTGAAGGAAACATAGGGACAGAGAGGAAGTCAGGAGAAAACATAGGGACAGAGAGGAAGACAGGAGGAAACATAGGGACAGAGAGGAAGTCAGGAGGAAACATAGGGACAGAGAGGAAGACATGAGGAAACATAGGGACAGAGAGGAAGTCAGGAGGAAACATAGGGAAAGAGAGGAAGTCAGGAGGAAACATAGGGACAGAGAGGAAGTCAGGAGGAAACATAGGGAAAGAGAGGAAGTCAGGAGGAAACATAGGGACAGAGAGGAAGACAGGAGGAAACATAGGGACAGAGAGGAAGACTGGAGGAAACATAGGGACAGAGAGGATGTCAGGAGGAAACATAGGGACAGAGAGGAAGACTGGAGGAAACATAGGGACAGAGAGGAAGTCAGGAGGAAACATAGGGACAGAGAGGAAGACTGGAGGAAACATAGGTACAGAGAGGAAGACTGAAGGAAACATAGGGACAGAGAGGAAGACAGGAGGAAACAAAGGGACAGAGAGGAAGTCAGGAGGAAACATAGGGACAGAGAGGAAGTCAGGAGGAAACATAGGGACAGAGAGGAAGAAAGGAGGAAACATGAGAACAGAGAGGAAGTCAGGAGGAAACATAGGGACAGAGAGGAAGTCAGGAGGAAACATAGGGACAGAGAGGAAGACATGAGGAAACATGGGGACAGAGAGGAAGTCAGGAGGAAACATAGGGACAGAGAGGAAGTCAGGAGGAAACATAGGGACAGAGAGGAAGTCAGGAGTAAACAGGGACAGAGAGGAAGTCAGGAGGAAACAGGGACAGAGAGGAAGACAGGAGGAAACATAGGGACAGAGAGGAAGACTGGAGGAAACATAGGGACAGAGAGGAAGTCAGGAGGAAACATAGGGACAGAGAGGAAGACTGGAGGAAACATAGGTACAGAGAGGAAGACTGAAGGAAACATAGGGACAGAGAGGAAGACAGGAGGAAACAAAGGGACAGAGAGGAAGTCAGGAGGAAACATAGGGACAGAGAGGAAGTCAGGAGGAAACATAGGGACAGAGAGGAAGAAAGGAGGAAACATGAGAACAGAGAGGAAGTCAGGAGGAAACATAGGGACAGAGAGGAAGTCAGGAGGAAACATAGGGACAGAGAGGAAGACATGAGGAAACATGGGGACAGAGAGGAAGTCAGGAGGAAACATAGGGACAGAGAGGAAGTCAGGAGGAAACATAGGGACAGAGAGGAAGTCAGGAGTAAACAGGGACAGAGAGGAAGTCAGGAGGAAACAGGGACAGAGAGGAAGACAGGAGGAAACATAGGGACAGAGAGGAAGTCAGGAGGAAACAGGGACAGAGAGGAAGACAGGAGGAAACATAGGGACAGAGAGGAAGACAGGCAGGTGGACATTCAGACTCATTCAAAGACAAACAAACATGTTCTGGCTATTCTGGGAGACATCCTGGGGATTTCTGTGTGTGTATATTCACTTCATGTTCCCCATGACCTCGTACACACACACACACACACACACACACACACACACACACACACACACCTCTAATTATAACACTCAGGTAAACTCGAGTCCGGGAGGAAGAGAGTACTTAGCATTGCTATAGCAACCGTATCGCAGGGCTGGTTGCTGGGGGAGATTGTTTTGTGCCATCTCTGTTGGGAGGACCGTGTGTGTGTGTGTGTGTGTGTGTGTGTGAACTTTCCATGTTACTCACCACACCTCATCAAGACTCGACTGAACAGGCTGTTGGTTTGAATCCGCCCGTGTGTCTCAACAGTCTGAATAATATTCATAAATCATTTTGTTTCATCGTCGATCAGGAGACATAAACGTGAACCACATGATCAGAGATCAGAATATGTCCTCCGACCTCTGTGGAAGGCCTGCTTGTACTCTAATCCATTGATACACCTGAGCACACCACAACATACCTGATCCACTGTAATCTAATCTGTAATAATCCAATCTAGCAGAGCCTAAGCTCCTCAGAGCCGGTCCAACTGTGGGTCTTCACTGAACCAGCAGGGTCCACTGGGTGGTCGGATCTCATGGAGTTGTTTGAATTAATTCAAGATCTGTAGCTAATGTGTGTTAGCATGCTACTGTTAGCATTCATACTAAAGCTGCTGGACCTCGTGTGTGAAGCTGCTGAGCACACTGTGACGTGAAGACGAGGCCGACCGCTCAGAACAATCTGGATCAGGCCGGCTGGATGATGTTTGAGCAGTCACATGATGAGAGTCGAGCTCGTCGCAGCAGAGCGGAGGTCAGAGGTCAGAGGTCAGGACGGAGGGCTGAGGGACTTTTGGGTGAAGTTTTGAAGTCGTGTACATTAACTTAAGGTCAGTGTGGCTCCCTCAGTGTTTCCATGTGACAGGCGCAGAAAATCCCTCCGGCTGTGAGTCTGTTTTAATGTCTCATCAGTGACACAGCAGCTCCTGAAATAGAAGCTAAACTATCGAGGCGGGTCGCCTAGCTGTTAGCATCACAGCACAGAGCAGGCTGGCTACGAACCAGCGCTTTGATCCCAGCCGCGTGCTAACTGTGTGTGTGTGTGTGTGTGTGCATGTGTGTGTCACTTTGATCACCACATTTGGTCACATTAATAACAGAGTCGTCTCCGATGTGTTATCATTAGAACATCTAAACCGTCCTGATTACCAAGCACTTATAAGGACATGGACACACACACACACACACACACACACACACACACACACACACACACACATGGTCTAATGATGAGTGTTTGCAGCAGCCTGATCCTGATACACTCGTCCGAAGTAACCAAGAAAAACATTCATCAACATTCCTGTCGGCAGTCGGCATGTTCGGCCACCTGATCTGCGGCCGTCGGGGAGTTTCGGTCTGAAAAGACGTCCAGTTAATTTTAGTGTCTAATCTCGACCCTTCTGAACTCTGAAGTACTTCTGCTGAGTTTTCACTGCCTTGATTTACAGGCTTATGGGAATTATCGCTACATGTGTGAGGTTGGCATGCCATAAATTGTTATTTTTAGAATAAGCTGAGTGTTAAGATGTGTTCAGACTGAAGGCATTACTAATTTTAGAGACGGGAGAGATCTCGTGTACCGCCGAAGAAACAAGTGGACGTGAACGGATGTAAATCCACCGCCGAGCAGCACCATGTCAGGAAGACAATGAAAATGTGAGCGTGTCGAGTTGATGTTAAACATTACACTAAAAGAGGAAATGTGGAGTAAAACAACACAAAGTAAAGTTTCTTTGTTACTATCCAAACACACCATCGATGTGTTTGACTGTATAAATGAAACAAACAACTTGAATTAAAGGTTTGATGGACAAACAGAAGCATCATACGCTCCTTCATCATGTGGTTAAATGATTTTAAGTGTTTCATTGATTTGTCAACGACATGAAGAACTGCGCTGACATTTCTTGTGGTTTAGCAGCTCTTTGTTCCTGCTGGTGTTCTGGCCGGTTCAGGAAACTTGTGTGTGTTCAGCATTCTTCTTCTCTCAGCGCTCCTCAGCCTTCAGCCGGCTGGCGGTCCTCACGTCATTATGGAAAATGCCAGCGCTCTATTCATTTCAGTGGGGAACTTTCCACGCCGCCGAGTCTAAATGTTGCTGAGGAGAGTTTCTTTAGTCTGGAGGAAAAATGTGTCAGACACAGTTGAACTCTTAATAATGAAAAGCCAAAGGGAATAAAGGCTACTTAACCTTTTCTGGACCGCCTCACGTCTCTTTATCCTCAACAGAACCTTTTTATAACTCACACATCAGACGCTGAGAGCTGCAGTTGTGTGTTTGCTGTCTAACAGTCTAAACGCTGCTCCACAAACAGAACCTCATGTGATGCTTTAGTGCTGATCCGATGAGGGGACTGATCAGAACCTTTCAACGGTCCACTTAATGGATCCCCCCTGTAGAAACCTCTCCCTTCTATCTGTGAGGTTTAGATTTAAAGGTTCAGTCCTCGGTGTGTATCCTGTTATCTGACCGTCATTCCTTCAGACTGTCTCTGTTTCTAATGGAGCGTGTTAACATCCTGTACGCTGAACGCTGTTTACTCGCTCGGCGCCGGTCTCGATCGAGAGCCTCGCTGCTCTACATGCATTTTAAAAGAGACGAGCCGGCTGACAACGGCTCCGGGCTGTAAAATCCCTGTGAAACGAGCTCTCGAGTGGCTCATTACTTAGCTATGTGTGTTGGTGCGGGAAGAAGCGGCGCTGGCTTTGATTCAGACACTTGTTGGCGTTCCTCGACAATTGTGCAGAGTGCTAAGTCATGTTCATTTCACCAGCTGTGTCCGAATGATTTATAGCGGGAGGATAATGTGACGCTACAGAAATAGAGCCTGAGGGGGCGTCGGGGACGGCGTCTCAGCAGGACCGGGAGCCCACCGCGGACCCAGACGTGGGTTTGAGGTCGACTCCGGATCCGTCCGTCAGTCTCACAGTCGATCAATAAACTCCCTCCAGAGGAACTTAAAGAGGAGACGTGAACTCTCCTCCTCTCCTCTCTCCTTCTCTTTGTCTCTCTACATTTGTTTGTTTCAACTTTTCTGTCCGTCTTCTTCTCTCTGGTTTATGTTTGAATCACTTTAACAGCCGGGACTCATTTTTATTTCTGTTTTCATGTATTGACACAAAGCTGAGCGTGCTGCAGTGTTTACAGTGTCGACACTGATGAAAGCATGTGTTTGTGTCCCCAAAGACTTTATGTAATAAATGATGAATCCAGTAATGGAAGTGTGTTTGTCTCCAGTACAGTAACACAGCGGCGTAATGAATCGTACTAATGGATCAGGTCTGTTCAGCAGGACTGATTACACAGCTGACAGCTGGATGTGTTTCATGTTTCTGTCCAACTATTTACTGCCACAAAGTTTCATTTGGTGAGAAAATCCACAAAGAGCTTCCTGATTCAGTCTCAGTCTCAGTGTTTTTGGTTTTTGACTCGTTTTCATTTTTCATTTACTCTCACGTTCAAATCTCAGAAACAAAATCTAACCTGTGAACGTGAACGTGAGTCAGAACGCTTCAGCTGCTGAAACGTGTCTCACTTCACTCACTGGATGATTCTGGGATAGAAACGTTTTCCAGGATGTTTCAAACAAGTTAAAGTCGTCACAGGAATTTAATTTGCAACAGCAAATATAAAGAAGAGTGAAATGGAAGTGTAACAGAAGTCCAGCATCTCCTCTGGACTCACACCAGCATCACAGTCGTCTTCGTTTGTTTTATTGTGTCTTCTTCTGCTCATGTTGGTTAACAGCTGTTTCTTCATATTATCGTGGAAGCAGACGAAGAGACGCAACTCTTCTTGGACATTTTCTTCTTCTTCTTCTTCTTCTTCCTTTTTCTTACTGTCAGCTTGTAAAACAAACCGCTACTCGAAGTCTTTTATTCCCTCTGTGATTCTTCTTTGGACGTTTTTTCTTGATTTTTATCTATATTTTATTAATTGGTGATCAAACTATTATTATAGATTCTCTTTTTATTTTATGATTATTTCTTATCTGATTTGATATTTTACTTGTCTTGTCTTGTATTTTGGTGTGTACATGTCACTGAAGTCCTGGTGGGATTAATAAAGTTGTGTTTGATGGTTTGGGATGTAAACACGTATCATCACTTATCTACTGTGAAGGGAAATGTGTCAGTCGACATGATGAGGAAACGTATCTACAGATCGTGTCTGAAGGACGACGGTGGAATTTTTGAGGACTTTCCCAAAATCAAAAGTTCCCAATTTCTATACAGGAAAGTGTTCCATCGTTTAAAATGTGACTCAAATTCAAATGAAATGATAGAACGTTATCTCCCCTGCTGGTCCTGCTGAGGAACAGATTTAACTCTATTCAACTTGAGTCTTTTACAGTTGGGAGACTTGAGTCTGGTCGTTATTCTGCTTCATCCAGGAAGTGAGCGAGGGTCAGATTTCCTCCTTCCTGTCAGACCCTGAACACATCGTCAGGTGAGGCGGAGCTTCAGGTGGACATGTCACCTCTCTGCTGTCTTTACTCCGGTCATCTGTCTGAGTCTGTCGTCGGGGGTCAAATCAATGAGGTGAGACGAAATTGATCAGATCTCACACACACACACACACACACACGCACGCACGCACGTGTCAGCAGTGTCAACTCGTTCTGTGTCAATAAAGCTACTTGTCAATAAATATTCATTTCTCTGCTCCCGTCTCTCTGCGGTCGAGTCTGTCGTGTTTAATCTTTCATGCCGACTCCATCATTCACCTGGAGATCACCTCTGCTGCTGCCGGACTGTTTACCTCCACCTCACCACACACAGCCGAGCTGCTGGCTGCTACGGAGGCCCGGAGAGGACAAGACAGAGTGTGTGTGCTGCTGCTTTCCGTACTTTAACAGAAGGAGCAGCTCAGTGACCGACTGCTCTTCACACGCTCTCATTGGATCTGAGCCGACTCCAAGACAAAATAACTCAAGCCTGAGACTTCACCTGACTTTATATCATCATGGAGGCAGGAGGTGACGACTGGAGTCGAACCAACAACCCACTCTTCCCTCTCAGACACTAAACCTTCTCCACCACTTCTCGCAGGATATTTATTCACGGAGGAGTTCACGACTCATTAAAATAAACCCGTCGTGATGCGATCTAACTGCCAGCGACTCTCCTCGTCTTTCACTGTATTGTAGAAACTTTTAATTAGTCTCCACTGATTGAAATGTTTTTCCTCAATTACAAACAAACTCTCGCTCCACCTGCGCTGAGTCGGACTGCAGGCAGAGAAACGGAAGAGTCGGGAGATGAAAGCAAAAACTCGACTCATGTTTGAGTTTGAGACGACGTGAATTAAAGCAGATTTCTGCTCGCTCTCTCTCTAATGTGTCCTCTGGTTACCCATGATTCATTGTGTGTGTGTGTGTGTGTGACATATGAGGGTGGGGGGGTCATGATCAAGATGGTCGACATTCTCCTGTCTGAGGGAGTCGGACGTAGGCAGCAGGAGAAGGTCAGCGCGTCGACTCGGATGCTGTTTTTCTTCGGGCTCGCTCGCTCGCTCACTTCCTCTGTGTGCAGCTCAGGTGTCGCTCGTCCTTTTGTGTGTTTGTGTTGCTGCTGAGAAACTCTTTAGATATTCAAGCAGCCGTGTGTGTCAGCGTCCATCCCAGCAGACCGGATCTCTCTCCATATTGTATTTTAATTTATGTTCCTTAACACCATCTCGCCTTGTTCTCCAGCCTACACCTCTGTGTTTCTGCTGCCGCCCTGACCCGATTCCACCCTGAGGGATCGATGAAGTTCATTTCATCTTCCATGTGGGCCGGTCTGATAACCAAGCCTCCTGATTATTCATCCTCCTCTTCCTTCCTGTCACCAAACCACTGAAACTCTCCGTGTTTCCTCGAGCAGCGCGGGAACGTAAACCTTTACAGTGAAGACGGAAGGAAGAGGATGGAAATCAAGTTTTAACCTTCACATCATAACGTGCTAATGACAGCCAGGGTTTCATACATCACATGAGAAACCAGGACAGTCAGATGGCTGCAAGAGTTAAGGTGAAACGAGGGCTGTAAGTGAAGAAGCCAGGTATCTATATTTTGTAGTACTGAAAAGATGGTGTTGACTGAGGATCTTAAAACCTCCAGAGAACACGTCATCAGCCTGTTTATAAGACAAAGGATCGTAAAGAAAAGTGTGACCTCGAGTGTTCGCTGCACAGACGGCAGATCACTGAAGCTGTTAAATCCACCTGTGCCCTCTTCAAACCAAACCCCAGTCATAAAAACACTAATTTTACCACACAGAACACGGCAGCTGGTCCAACCTTGAGTCTTAAAGGTCCAACTTGTCTCTTTCGTCACTCGTTGAATACGAGAAGCACTGGTGGTCCGACCTACAGACCCAGAGCAGCAGTGGAACTGGACTCAACAGTCCACATTGAGCTTTCAAGGAGTCCTGCAGAACTTTAAAAGTTCTCAATAAAACCTTCAAATTCTGTTTGAAACTGACGGACAACCAGTGAGACGAGGACGTGAATAATAACACAGACGACAGCTGACGTGACTGCAGACTCCACTCCAGGTTAGAAGCTGTTCCTCACCAGGTTTTTCTTCCAGCTGTGGTTATACGAGGATGACTCCGTGTTGTTCAGCTCAGACACCGACAGTATCACCTCCTTTATGTTTGCTTCGGACCTGCCTGCCATTTCCACGATGCTGCTTCTAACACCTTGATTCCACCGACACGTCCGACTGTTTATTTCATGGTGTCTCACTGATCTTTGTGCTTCTGCTGTGGAGGAGTCGTGTTTACGTAAACCGTTTCCTTTCTGTGTTTATTGTTAATATGTCAGTCTGTGTCGTGCTGCAGAGCCCCGAGTCTGCACGAGGTGTTTTATTCTAAACATCCAGCTGATGCATCGCGTCGTTCTGCTCTCTGACTTCCTGTCTGAGCGGAGTGAAGGCTTCTGGGAAGCTGCTGAAACGTGGAGCAGCCGGTGGAAACACGGGCGTTGTCTTGAACAGCTGGCGACAGAATCGTGGCCCTAACATGACACAGACAGGCCCGGTGGTCTCGTCATGGTCGGAGCTGCTTCCCTTAAAATATTATTGAATTTTGGACAAACTGAAGATGAGAGATTGTTTTCTGATGAAGACCAGAATAAAGATAAAGAAAGGAACGACCTTCTTATAAATCCGACCTGTCCTGTTTCAGAAGTGTTTTGGTTTGTGCAGATTCAGATATTTAATCTGTAAATGCTTAATGGGCCGGTGCAGGTGACGTGATGATGTCGCCGTGCAAGTGACGTGATGATGTCACTGTGCAAGTGATGTGATGATGTCGCCGTGCAGGTGACGTGATGATGTCACTGTGCAGGTGACGTGATGATGTCGCCGTGCAGGTGACGTGATGATGTCACTGTGCAGGTGACGTGATGATGTCGCCGTGCAGGTGACGTGATGATGTCACTGTGCAGGTGACGTGATGATGTCACTGTGCAAGTGACGTGATGATGTCGCCGTGCAGGTGACGTGATGATGTCGCCGTGCAGGTGACGTGATGATGTCGCCGTGCAAGTGACGTGATGATGTCACTGTGCAGGTGACGTGATGATGTCACTGTGCAAGTGACGTGATGATGTCGCCGTGCAGGTGATGTGATGATGTCACTGTGCAGGTGACGTGATGATGTCGCCGTGCAGGTGACGTGATGATGTCACTGTGCAGGTGACGTGATGATGTCGCCGTGCAGGTGACGTGATGATGTCACTGTGCAGGTGACGTGATGATGTCACTGTGCAAGTGATGTGATGATGTCGCCGTGCAGGTGACGTGATGATGTCACTGTGCAGGTGACGTGATGATGTCGCCGTGCAAGTGACGTGATGATGTCACTGTGCAGGTGACGTGATGATGTCGCCGTGCAGGTGACGTGATGATGTCACTGTGCAGGTGACGTGATGATGTCGCCGTGCAGGTGACGTGATGATGTCACTGTGCAGGTGACGTGATGATGTCACTGTGCAAGTGATGTGATGATGTCACTGTGCAGGTGACGTGATGATGTCACTGTGCAGGTGACGTGATGATGTCGCCGTGCAGGTGACGTGATGATGTCACTGTGCAGGTTATGATTAAAGTGTCTCTGCTTCTCTGTGAGTTCAGCACAGATCAGACTGTGCAGAAATGAAGAGGGGTGTTACTTTTGTCCCTCGTGTCTCTGAGCTCTCAGTACAAAAACAAAAGAATCACAAGTGCTTTAGAGCTGTGTTTTATCAGCACACACACACACACACACACACACAGACACACACACACACACACACTTATCTCCCTGTGGACCGGGGTTTAGGTGGTGGAAGCCTCTTTTGTGTCTCTGGCTGAACATTGGACAGATGTCACATTCACAGCCTCCCGGAGAGCTCATAACTCAAACTAAACACACACACACACACACACACGCACACGCACACACACCACACACACACACACACACACACACACACACACACACACACACAGTCACACACACACATGTGCACTCAGTCCAAATCAAACCCCTGCTTTGAAAAATGTTTTCAATATTGCAGTTGAGTTATTGATCAGTGCAGCTTTTAACATAATGTTTTAACCATTTATAACAGAGGGGGAGGAGCTGAGACCTTTATGACACGTGCATAGACACACGCTTAAAGCTGAACACACACACACACACAGTTGGAGGTGCGTTAGAGGAAACTAAGCTCTCAAACACACACAGAGTTGGAAATGCATTGGAACAAGCAGCACTGAATGCTAAACTAATTAAATGGGACACACACACACACACACACACACACACACACACACACATGCACACACAGTTGGCAGTGCGTCGACATGGCGACCACCAGCAGTGAGCGCGAGGTTAATGGAATGATGAATATCAGCGATGTGACGCAGCGTATTCCAGGAAAATCAACCCCCTCGGCAGCTATTTCCTCAGAGTCGGGTCAGGCCATATTTCTCGCTAACTGCTCCGGTGACAGCAGAGACTTTGTGAGACGAAGCTGGGTCAATGATGATTAAAGCCGCACCTCCACCTCTGGAATCTGCTCCTGTATTTTCTTGTCACATTAGGAGGCGAATAAGAGTTGTTTTCCACTTATAATGAGAAAACGGCTGCGTGGCACTGATGGAATCCCTCATGAGGAACAGCAGGACTGAGAGCCCGAGGCTATAACTGAGATCAACACAGGTTATAAAGGAGCGTGTTTTAGTTTTCATCAACGTGTGATCTGCTGATTTATCAATTCTTTGATTAAAGGTGGGAAATAACAGTACAAATACTTCCTGACTGTCCTTCAGTATGTGTACTCTGAGTATCTGTGTGACTTCTCCTCTCTACATCTGAACTTTCTCCTCCTCACAGCTTCAGAACAGCCTCGTTACTTTAGTTTGATGCATCTGAGGTGAATTCTGGATTATTGTTATTTCCCAGCATTAGCAGACTGATGTGGACCAATCAGAGCACATCACGCACGGCAGACACAACGAGACGAGACAAAGACGTAAAAGACGTAAGAAGGCGTAAACAGACAGAGGGGGAGACTGGAATGTGGAGAAAAGGCGTGTTAGTGTCTCGTATCTGCAGAGAGTTTCTGATTTTCTCTCTTTGTTGCTGCTCGGGACGCTTTACCAACCCAACATGTGTCTATTTGACGTCCTGGGAATGAGACTCAACAATCAACTGTCTTTGTGGTGCGTTCAGGAACAGCTGGGACAAATCCTACTGATTCTACCTTTAACTTTAATAGTCTTTGAATTCTATTAATATGACGTGAGCTTCAGTTAGCTTTGACCACAAATGTCCTTCAGAGGGAGACTTTTTACTCTGATACTCTGAGTACATGTCAGAGCTTGTACTCGATTACTTTACTGGAGTAAAGCAGCTGTACAGTACTTCTACTTTTACTGGAGTAAAGAAGCTGTACAGTACTTCTACTTTTACTGGAGTAAAGAAGCTGTACAGTACTTCTACTTTTACTGGAGTAAAGAAGCTGTCAATCAGTACTTCTACTTTTACAGGAGTAAAGAAGCTGTCACTGCTCGGGACCCTAACACAAACGTAGAAACGTACCAGCGGTTACTAAAACAGTTTAAATAGACCAGCACACACTGAAATCAGTTCATATCAGGAAATAAGGAATCAGGAAATACACTTCTTAAATACAGCTTCTGTTGCCTCCTGAAGCTCAAAGGCTCAAACTGGCAGAGGACAGGATGAGACTCATCTGCCAGGATTTCATCGCCTTCTTCCTCGTCCAATCAGTAAAATACAGAGTCAAGGGCTTTTGGTGTTTGTCCAAGAAGAAGAAGGTAAGAGGAGGTGCTCAGGTCTGATATCAATGACTCCATAAAGCCTTAAAAAAGACGTTGAGCAGAACCTGCCTGAGAAAAATCATGTTTTAAGTTTCCTTCAGTCTCACAGTGATCCAGTGACAGTCGTCTGAACGTCCACAGGTTCACTGCTAACAGGAAGTGCTAACAGCTGATTCTGCTAAGTTTTAATGGAGTTTTGGATTATTTTTTATGTTTCTTTGGTTGTTTCTCTGATTTAAATCAAGTCTGTGAAGCTCCAGAACTGTTCTGTGGACTACGACACTTCACCTGACTTTATAGTGTGTTAATATTGTAAATATCTTAAAAAGTAATATTTTTACATGTGTTGTTTCATTGTTCCTGATGATCAGCTGTGTGACTCAGATGTAAACAGAGACACAACATGCAGCAGTGATGTAATTTTTCCAATTCTTTGTATTTTTGACCCGATCCCTCCATATTGATATTGTAGGGTTTACTACTGGTGATAAATAATCATCATTAATGTGGATGTAATGACTAAACGGTTAAAGAGTATTAATAAAGAGTATTATTTAATATTTTCTGTTATTATCCCGACACGTCAGAAGAACTGTGATGTGTGTGAATGACTTCATAGACACAGTAAAGTTGAGTCTGTCATCATATTGAGCGGTGAGGAGGGGCAGGCGAGCTCTCGGCCGTCGGTCACGAGCGTTGGTTGGTGACCAAACAGTGAGATCACACACTGAGCCGGCTTCATGTGGCGGTTCAGGGGCTCGGAGCAGATTGCAGCTCCACCTGAACTGATCAGGATGCCTCCTGGACTCGTCCCGGCTCCCCCCTGTGGAGGCTTTTCCGGGCGCGTCCGCCTGGGATGCGACCCAGAACACACTGGTGTTTATAAATCCAATCTGGCCCGGGAACGACCCGGGACCCCTGGAGGAGCTGAAGGACGCAGATGAAGAGAAGGACGTCTGGGCCTGCTGCTCCCAAAACCTCCACCGAAGGGAGCAGCAGAAAACAGATGGATGAAGAATTCTCTGGACTCAGAGTCAGATTCTGGTTCAGCTGAGCTCCGGTTCGTCTCCTCATCATCACTCACGACTACATCCCAGTCATAGAAATCAGCTGCTGATCTTGTGAAGTGAACTGTTAACATTCATGTGAAATGATCCAAAAACTCCAGAGACCAGAACTCAAAGCTGTTGTTGAACCATGTGGAGTCCAGACGTGGTTCTGAGCTCTGTTGGAAGTTTATAAACTGATTTTCTGCGTCTGAACACACTGAATTATTTATCTTTAATGTAAAATGATCCTACAGATGAGCTGTAGCTGCTGCTGTCAGCTGGAAGTCTGACCGGGTCCAGGTTCACATGTACTGAGTCTGCTGGTAGAAATGTGTCCAGCTCTGAGCTCAGAGTCGCTGCCTGAGAGGAACAGCAGCATGAAACTCATTCTGCTTCTTTGTTTCCTTCTTCACACTAACTGTGTGCAGATCAAAGAGTCAGAAACAAGAGCTGAGCTGGAAAACAGACGATTCAAAGAGACGAACACAGAAAACTACATCAAGTTTAAACACTGAGAGGAGCTAGATATGACTGGATCTGAGCTCTCATTGGCTGTTGGAGGATCGAGGGCGGGCACAGAAGCTCATATCTGCTTAAACGAGCTGTCAATCAAATCGGCCATCTCAGGATCTCAGGTGTGGAGAGAAGATGGAGTCTGATGTGAAACAACGAGAGTTTTCTGACAGATAAATATGTGACTGAACTGGATTTAATGGCTCCAGTTTGTGTTTCTGTTTTCTCTTTTACACGGATGATTTGATTCCAGGAAGAAGCAGATAATTCTGTCTACAGTAAAGTTGAAGCCAGCAGGTGTTTGGATCCGTCCCGCTTCTCTCGTCTGCGTGGGGTCGATCTGAACCTGAGAGAAAGATGCAACTCGTGAAATGAGTTAAACTTCCACTTCACCGCAGACAAAAGGGAATAAATTTAAAGGACAGAAGAGTCTTTGAGGACTTTTGGACGCGTTTTCAAAAAACATGTTTGGAGCTTCTGTGTATTCTGCTCGTTTTTCAGCAAAAATTTTGGCTTCAGTAAATCTGCGACTGGATCAACAGTGACGAGCGCCAAAGTCTCAAATGTAAGAGTGACGATGAGATGACAGGTACAGACTGGGACCGGGATTATGTAAACCACATTAAAGCAGAGCACATTCAGGATAAATAAACCAAGTGGGACTGCTTGGATGCTGTCCTGGTGAATCAGCAGGAGGAGCAGGAGAACCGGGCCGCTGGCCTCGGGTCGCTCTGCCTCCCAACAGCCTCGTATCACTTCCTCTCAGCGCAGAGCGACTTCCTCCCGCTGACCTCGCGGGTCACACGCTGCATGCCAACAAGCTCCAGTAACGAGAGCCCCTAACGACGGCCGCTAATTAGCATCCCTAACGAGGCAGCCCGTCGGGCCGGCTGTCATTCCGTATCGTTGCTGCGTGCCGGGCCGTGTGTTTGGCATGTTGGAGGCATGTCAGCAGAACCGGGCCGAGGTGATGCCGGCTCACGTGACAAACTGCACGCACAGGCTTTATAGGTCACATTCACATTTCTCCTGTTTTCATAGAAACAGAATGTTAACTGGTGAAACGATCTCCGTCCCGTCCAGCCGGTTTCAGACTCATTAAAGGCCGACAGTAGAATCTGGCTCAGCTCACTGAGGAGCGAGTGAAACCCGGCCAGTCGGTGGGTTTCCGCTCAGCAGGCTTCCCTCGTTTGAATTAGAGCATTTGAGTTTTTCTATCATTCAGTTTTTACGTTTCATTTCGGATCTGAAGCGAAAACAGTTTGTGTGCAGAGCAAACAGAGAAATGGTGAAACTACAGAGGGTTTCTATCAGCGGCAACAGAACCAGCAGAACTTCTCTCAGTACTAAGTTTGAATCCCAAGGAGGACACAGTTCTCTCTAAAGTTTCCAATGATAAAAAACAATTATATTTCAGTAAAATCTGATTTCATCCACTCGTGTGTGTGTTTGTGTTTCTGTACATTTATTACTTTCAGCCAGCGAAAGACTATTTCTGAGCTTTGAATGATCATTCTGCAGTAAATCCTGATGTCACAGTGTGATGTCACAGTGTGATGTCACAGTGTGATGTCATAGTGTGATGTCACAGTGTGATGTCATAGTGTGATGTCTGCAGACACAATGACACCCTCCACGTGCAGTCTGGTTCACGATAAATCTCACCTTCAAGGTCTAAATATGACACTGAAGAAGCAGAACCAAGACCGGAGGAGTCGTTGTTCACCGCTCACTGTCTGCAGGTGATGGAGGAACTAAAGGTGGAGACGACGCTGATGGAGGAGGTGAAGAAGGTGAAGAGGAGAGAGACAGAAACTGAGTGAGCAGGTTCACTGATGGAGACGTTCTGGTGTTGTGTCACAGTCTGAGAGTCCGGATCAAGTCCACCACAAACGCTACGTTAATAAAATCAGATATTTAAACTTGATCGGTTCATCAGCAGGGAATGAACAGACTGAAGAGTCAGTCGCGTCTCCAGAGTTCGGATCAGAACTCCGATCCTGGAGCATCTTAATAATACATCAGTCCAGGCACTTAGCTCCAGCTGATGGATCAGATGAAGTTCTGCAGAACCACTCCTCATCCTCAGCATCACTTCCACATTCTCTGGAATTGTTGGTTGGAATCTCAGATGTTTGTTTGCTCTGTGGCCGCAGACAGCGTCTCCTGAGGCGACTGGACACACAGATACCGTCTCAGTGTGTGAGGACTGTCTTTGTGTGTCTGCAGTACTTTGATTTACTGGTTCAGAACATCTCACTGTTGTGAGACACAATGAGAGTCATCGATCCGTCACATTCAACCACACAACAAGTTTCTTTAAGCTCTGACCTGTTAGCAGGCAGATAAACCATCCAGAGGTTTAGAAACAGAAGGTAAACGACTTATAAGCTTTAAGATAAACAAAATATTCCTGGAAGAACCATTACAAGGACCAAGAGAACCTCAAAAAAATAACTGGGGTTAACCTCAGAGGATCGCTCCAACTGTCTACTAGGCCATTAGAACAATTTAAAGGACTAGAACCTCCCAAATGACCATTAGAACCTCTAAAAGGAGCACTGAATCTCCTCAAAGATTATTAGAGCCTCTTAATACACTACAGGAATCTCATAGGAACAAATATAACCATTTAAAGGAACACTACAACCATTTAAACAACCATCAGAACCATTTAAACAACTACTAGACCCATTTAAAGGACCACTAGAACCTCCTGAAGAATCACTGAGACCTCCTCAAAAGTAACATGGGCTAACCTTAGAGGACCGCTCTAACTACCTACTAGGCCATTAGAACCACTTAAAGGAACACAACAACCATTTAAACGGCCATCAGAACCATTTAAACAACCACTAGACCCATTTAAAGAACTGCTAGAACCTCCCAAATGACCATCAGAACCTCCAAATGGACCACTAAATCTACTTGAATATTACTAGAGCCTCTTAATACACTACTGGAATCTCATAGGAACAGCTAGAACCATTTAAAGGAGTAGCGGAACCATTTAAAGAACTGCTAGAACCTCCTGAAGGAACAGTAGAACCTCCAAAAGGACCACTGAATCTACTCAAAGATTACTGGTGCCTCTTAATACACTAATGGAATCTCAGAGGAACAACTATGACCATTTAAAGGACCACTAGAACCTCCTGAAGGACCAATAGAACCTCCTGAAGGACCAACAGAACCTCCTGAAGGAACCATTATTGTCCTTTAAAGAGCCTCACAGCTGGACCCTTCTTGCAGTTCTGTTCTGAGGGGATGGATGCAGGAGAACAACATGAGTAAAACCTCCAGAACAAACATCCTCTGATGACGGAACGTGACGTCAGGTTCTGGTTCTTGTCTCACATGAGTTGAATGTTGGACTGAATAAACAGAACAAAGATTCAGTCGGATTTTCTACTTCATTACAAACTAAACAACAACCAGTCTGAAACTAAATGTTCCAGAAACACAAGCAGGACTCTGCTAATGATGATTGTGTGTGTGCAGCTGGTTGTGAGTTGCACTGCGTCAGTGTGTGTGTGTGTGTGTGTGTGTGTGTGTGTGTGTGTGTGTGTGTGTGTGTCAGAGCGGGTTAGCGTGGTGACCTTTGCCCCTCAGGGTTTCGGCGAATCAGCATCATGCGTGAGCAGCTTCAGCGCAGGAAGCAAACAGCAGTGTGATCACCGTCACTGTCACCGCCGCTCGCCGCTCGCCGCTCGCTGGCTGTCTGTTGGCTGCTAACTGTCTCTCTCAGCACGTTGACTCACTGCCACTCGGCACAATCAGACAAATCTTTCATCATCTCCGCCTCAAAACCAACGTGACGAACGTCTGCGTCAGTACAACTTGATCCACGTCGGCGGCTCTGACACAGATGGGCATCGACGCTCTTATTTTGGAGGGTCGTATACATGTGACAATGAGTTGTATATGAATATGATACAGCTGACGATCGCTGGAATCGTCTTCGTCTTTTCTTTTTGTCGGTCGAGGCTGAAATATGTGAACATCTGAAACCCTCCTGACTCCACCGAGCCGCTGATCCAGGCTGACGTTTGTGATTTCGGATGACTTGTTGTGAAGTTTGATCCTTGACATTCCCCTGCAGCCGCCAACATTTCCTCAAAACTCGGACACGTTCAAATCTGTCAGCGTCACGTCTATCGCGGATACAAGCGGAGGGTGTGACGGTGGTGGAGTCCGCCAAGCCAGTGACCCCCGTTCAAGACAGTGTTTCATCATCAGTCAGCGTGAAAGATGCTGAGGTGATTCCAGACATCTGGATCTCTCTGTGACTGAACCGAACCAGAGCGTAAAACTTGAAACCCATCAAAGAAATGTAAAGTTTGAACAAATGTGTCTCTACATCAGAACTTTCTCTTCCACACATTTTCCGAACAGGCTCGTCACTTTAGTTTGATGCATCAGCCTCAGCTTTACTTCCTGTTCACTGAAGCTGAGCCTGAGTTTCCACTGCTTTATCTGTTGTTTTTTCCTCTCAGCATCTCTTCACTCTCTTATCACCTCCTCCTCCTTTCTTCTCCTTTCTTATCTCCCCTTGTACTTTATAATTAAGTACATTTAGCCCTTTTCTCCCTTTCTTTATGTCTTCTTCTTCTTCTTCTTCTTCTTCCCGTCCCTTTATCTTCCCTCCGTCTCTCCGCAGAGATTATAAGATCTTTTTCTTTCCTGGTTCTGCCCGCCCCGTCTGTCTCTTCTCTCATTCCGTCTCTCTTTTCTTTCCTCTCTCTTCACATCCCATTATTCCTCTCTGTTATCTGCTCCACCCTCCTATGCCCTCGCTCCATCTTCCTCTCCTTCTGTTCCTCCTTCTCTTCCTCCTGTCTCCTCTAATACCCCTCCGTCCATCTCCTTCCTCATTTATCTTCTTCCCTCCGTCCATATCTCCTCTTCCTTTTTTCTCCTTCGCCCCGTCCTCCTTTCTGCTTCACCTCTCCTGAACCTCCTCTCCGTTCTCGTCTTCCTCCGTCTCTCCCTGTAGCGTCTTCCCTTCACCGAGCTACGTGTCACTTAGCTTCCCGACTTCTGCTCTCCGTTAGCCTGCTAGCTGTGCGTTTCCTGACACAGGTTTCACATGGCATGGCCAGCTAGCTCCAGGCTAACTCAAGCTAACTGTTTTCCCCGAGAGGCAATAAACACACACACACACACACACTGGGTACATGTCATGGCGGTGTCATTCAGAGTCTGTCAGCGCCGTGCTCTCAGCGTGGACAGTCAGCACAGACACTAGTCCTTTCTGACATGTCACACAACACTGCCGAACACGGTACCGGCAGCGAGATTCAAGGAGACGATGAGACGCAGCAGCAGAGTTTCTCTCTGCGGCAGGAAGCTCGGACAGAAACCGCTCAGCGCCGTGAATCAGACGAGAGAGACGAGCTGGTTTAATGAATCTGCTGATGATCGATCAGAAATGCAAAGACTGAGAATTACTGCATATAAAAAGCCAAACAGACGGAAATTAGTGCAAAAAGATATATTTAAACATGCTGGAGAAAAAGTTACTGTAGTTATATTCAAGTAGAGGACTTGAGGGACGCTGTGTAAAGATACGATACGTAACATTTACTCATCAAAACGTCTGAAACCAGCTGGACCTTTGTTCTGCATTAAACCAACTGGACCTTTGTTCTGTATTAAACCAACTGGACCTTTGTTCTGCATTAAACCAACTGGACCTTTGTTCTGCATTAAACCAACTGGACCTTTGTTCTGCATTAAACCAACTGGACCTTTGTTCTGCATTAAAGCAACTGGACCTTTGTTCTGCACTAAACCAACTGGACCTTGTTCTGCATTAAACCAACTGGACCTTTGTTCTGTATAAACCAACTGGACCTTTGTTCTGTATTAAACCAACTGGACCCTTTGTTCTGCATTAAACCAACTGGACCTTTGTTCTGCATTAAACCAACTGGACCTTTGTTCTGCATTAAACCAACTGGACCTTTGTTCTGTATTAAACCAACTGGACCTTTGTTCTGCATTAAACCAACTGGACCTTTGTTCTGCATTAAACCAACTGGACCTTTGTTCTGCATTAAACCAACTGGACCTTTGTTCTGTATTAAACCAACTGGACCTTTGTTCTGTATTAAACCAACTGGACCTTTGTTCTGCATTAAACCAACTGGACCTTTGTTCTGTGTGTTGGTGAGTTCTGTTCTCACATCATCTCAGATGTTTCCAACAAAGTTCCAGCAGAGAAATCCTCCAGTGTCCTCGAGGTGACGCTGAGTTTCATCTGCTCGTCTGTCTGTAACTTCAGGAGAGTCAGAGAGGAAGGAAGTCTGAGAACCAGACCCAACAGAACCAGAAGAACACTGCAGAACATTAGAGAGTTGAGGTGAAGCTCTGAGTGAAGTCAGCACTCAGCAGAGACTCTGGTTCTGGTTCTGGTTCTGGTTCTCTGTCTCCTCTCTGTAACGTTACGTTACTGAAGTAAAGTCCATTTCCCCTCCAGCTCCAGTCAGCAGTCAACAGAACAGAACAGAACCACCCGACAGTGGAGGTCAGCTCCAGATCACTGCTGCAGTCAGGCTCATCAACAGGAGTGAAGAGAAATCACCTTTTTAATCCCATCGGATCAGAACCAGATGAGACTCTGCACCTGAATCTCTCAACACAACAGAATCATCTTCTGAAGGTCTGAATCTTGTTCGCTGTCTTTCTCAATGAAGTTACAGCGACAGGTGTCCAAAAGAAATCCACAAAACATTACCTTGACCAAACTCAGGTGCAGGTCCAGATCAGATTCTGATCCAGAGCTGTTTAATGAATACCTCATCATGGATAATAATCTATCCAACCTTTGGCAAAAAAGGTCAAAGATGAGATGTTTTAAAGTTTTCCTCACAATTAATGTCATCTCATTGCGGACTTCACTCTCCCGTACATACTGACAGGCGACTAAATGAAACACAGCGTTACTTTAAACTTTCTCTGGTTTGAACATTGTTGGAAACATTCGGGATGATGTAAAACAACTCAACAACATTGTTTTTAAAAATTTTAATGCAGAAATCTCACATATTACATCTTTAAACCTGACGAAGTCTCAACATCACCAGTATCCAACCAGATGTGCCGGTCCAACAACCAATCATCAGCTCCGTAAAGCTCTTTCCTTTATTACCACTTTTTGACCGATCATAATTCAGTCTGTCCAGAAGACGATGGTATGTCGTCTCCACCCACTGACAGATAATAAACCTTCAGCCTGCCGAGCAAAATATTTGCAGAACTAAAGACTCAAGCTGCTGTTTGTTTGGTTTCTCTCTCACAGACGAGACGTAACGAAGCCAAATCTGTTTCCATCTTTCTTCTGTTTACATTTTTCTAACAGCTCCAAACACTCGGCCGTCTGACAAATATGCTGTTTTTTCCCTGGTTGCTCTGAGACTCAGATGAATATGAATGGAAGCCTGTGTGTCTCGGTGGTTATGAAGGTTGTAAGTGACAAGCCGTCACGTTGGATGAGTGACGGGAGAAACAAAGAAGCGCTGATGTTTTTGTCTCTTTCTCGCTGACAAAACAAAACAAAAAGCTTTTCACACTCGTGTTTCTCAGCTTCAGGCTCGTCGCAAACCTCAGGAGGCAGAGAGCTCACAGATATGGTCGAAATCGTTTCTCACGTGAAGATGTTACATAAAGGTTTACAGGAACCTTTATTTAACATAGTTGAGGGTTGTATCCCAGAGCTGAAAGTCTGGGATGTTTCAGGGGGTGCAGGGTTTTAAAAGAAAGTCAGGTGAAAGTCTAAAGGCTTCAACATCAACTCCCTCAAGAACTTTAGACAAAACAAAATAAAAATGTGTGGTTTTCTTGCTTGAACTCCAGTATTTCTATATGATGAAACCTCCTCACAGACACTTAATATGCATGGAAACATGTTAAATGATTAAAAAATGCTCAATTGGTCAACGACCACACTCCTGTAACACCGTCAAGCTGACGTTTTAAAGAATAATGATCAAAATCAATGCAGCAGAACCAATTATACTCGAACTTCATCCCCCACAATGCATCTCAGCTGCTTTATGCGATAAGGAGGAGCTACAGAGGTCTTTCTAAACACTCAAACAGCTGAACTGAAACAAAGACTGCTTTTTGTCTCGACCAAACAGCTGCACTTGAACGCACCGCAGAGACGACAGCTGCTGGTCAAATAGCTCCAACACTCTGCACCTGCATGAGAGGAAACACCTGTCCTACCTGCAGGTAATGGTAGTCTCTATTTATCATTCAAAAAGGGAAAACCAGAAGACTCACAACTGTGGAAATACAACCCTTGATATGACAAATCAACGTTTTGGAGGTTAAGGTGAAGAAGAAATAATGGAATTGTCTCTAAACAGGTGAAAACATGGATACAATTTTTCTTCTCATGCACTGATTCTCTTCGCTGAACAGCCAATCAGAGTCGTCCAACAAGACTCAATAGTGCAAAAGCTGCAGGACACACCGCAGAAACTGGAGCGACAGATGTTCACCAGCGGTTCTGATGCAGTCGGTTTTGTGCCGCAACTCCACACCAACAGATTTGTTCCATCTGGTGACACTTAGTCTACATACGTGGAGTCATGGCACATTTCCAGTTTTGTAAAGCTGCTGACAACCTTCAAAAGCTCAGAACCATTCGTCACCTGCAACCGTTGCTCAATCAACTCTGACCTGACGTAACCGAACATTTCATAGATCCAAAGCCCGAAGTGTCACTAGCTCCTGAACTTTAATGCAAGAATTCCAACAATCACAAGCTTTGTTGCACATTTCTTGTCCGAGTTAACAATCAATGAGCAACACGCTCCAGCAGCCGTCCCTCCGATCCGCCAGCACCCACAGCGGGGGGGAGGGTCCGGCTCACACTTCCACATTTCAGCTTCTCAATGCGTCCGAAACACCGAACACGTGAAGAGAAAACAAGCACTCACCCTGCGTCGCTGCCGTTCCCGCAGATTAAGGCATCCTTGGCTCCCTCCACCTTGTAGAAGTTATCTGGAAGGAAAGAAATTAAAAATGTCAGATTCCAGTTTCTGATGAAGCTTAAAGACATCGTCCTGCTCACCTCCACCCTCCAACACCACGTCTCCAGACTCTCCTGTTAGTTTGTTTCTGCAAATGTTCTAGATCTAGTTAAGTCTTCATTAATTGGTGTGAGGGAACTTAAAACATGAGAATCATTTGTCTTTACATTTTCCTCTCCTCTAAACTGTACATGTCAGAGTGTTTCAGGTGCGTTCAGGTGACTTCCTGTGCTCAGGTGAAGTTAGTGTTCATCTCTCTGTCTCTCTGTCTGTGTTGCAGTCGGATCAATAAACTCATCAGGCTGTTTTGGCTGGTTGGACACGAGCAGGAGGCCGTAAAACCAAAACCATTACTGCCATTCGCCGAGCATTTATTCAACACTCAAATCTAACCACAAGCCATTCTGCAAGTACATTAAAACACATTTAGCATCTTCACATGGAGTGCTCCGGTACTCCTGCAGCCCAAACACACCAGAGCATCAGACACAACAAGCTCAAAAAGCTTTTAATGCATGTCGGCAGGAAGAAAACAACTTCTTAACTTCTATTGTGGTCGGGATGAATTCCAGAGGACGGGATTAATGTGTTTGACCCACGGCACCAGAGATGGGCCGATACCAGCGCTTCACTGGAGGCTGCTCCGACTGTCGGGAAGCAAATTATTAACATTCTGATGGAGTTTTCATAATCACGTCAAGCGCACAAGTTTTATACAGTTTCTGTGCTAAAAAAGGAGAAGAATCCAAGAGACTCTGGTAAAAGTACTGATTGACAGCTTCTTTACTCCAGTAATAGAATACAGGCTCTGTCATCCTGTCCTCTGCCAGTTTGAGCCTTTGAGCTTCAGGAGGCAACAGAAGCTGTGTTTAGGAAGTGTATTTCCTCATTCCTTATTACCTGATATGAACTGATTTCAGTGTGTGCTGGTCTATTTAAACTGTTTTAGTAACCGCTGGTACGTTTTTACGTTTGTGTTAGGGTCCCGAGCAGTGACAGCTTCTTTACTCCTGTAAAAGTAGAAGTACTGATTGACAGCTTCTTTACTCCTGTAAAGTAATAGATTACAGGCTCTGACATGTACTCAGAGTATCAGAGTAAAAAGTCTCCCTCTGAAGGACATTTGTGCTCAAAGCTAACTGAAGCTCACGTCATATTAATAGAATTCAAAGACTATTAAAGTTAAAGGTAGAATCAGTAGGATTTGTCCCAGCTGTTCCTGAACGCACCACAAAGACAGTTGATTGTTGAGTCTCATTCCCAGGACGTCAAATAGACACATGTTGGGTTGGTAAAGCGTCCCGAGCAGCAACAAAGAGAGAAAATCAGAAACTCTCTGCAGATACGAGACACTAACACGCCTTTTCTCCACATTCCAGTCTCCCTCTCTGTCTGTTTACGGCATCTTACGTCTTTTACGTCTTTGTCTCGTCTCGTCAGTCTGCTGATGGTGGGAAATAACAATAATCCAGAATTCAATTCAGACACATCAAACTAAAGTAACGAGGCTGTTCTGAAGCTGTGAGGAGGAGAAAGTTCAGATGTCGAGAGGAGAAGTCACACAGATACTCGAGTAAATCTACTGAAGTACAGTCAGGAAGTATGTTTACTTTACTTATACAATCAAAACACCAGAACAAACCACAGATATATGAAACTCTTTAGGTTGAACCTGTTCTTGTCACCAATAACAGCTGGAATCACCTCAACAGCTCCTTTAAAAACTCTCCAGATGTTTCATGCTACTTGAGAACTTTGTTACTTCCCACTTCTGCCTCTAGGGGTCTCATTTGCAGAGTGTGGTGTTGGGAGGGTCGGGTGGACCAGCAGATCCAGACCTCCTGGAGGAAGAAACACCTGGAGTGACGTCAGGCTCTGATCTTCCGTTTCTCTACAAGCTGGATGTTAGTTTCTTGGAGCGTCACTGTACTGCAGCTCCTCACACAGACTGTACTGAGTGACAGGTGGCCACCTGTTGAGATTTTTACTCCTCTGAACATCCAAAAGCTGTGAAAAACATCACCTCTTGTTTGTGAGCCGTCATGTGAGGAAGCTGCTCCTCTGTGAGCCGGCGTTACGTAACGGAGACGTGGACCCCGACAGACGAGGGATCTCCGCCGCCGCACAAACAACTCCTGAACAGAAACACTGACCTTAAATGCCGGCTTGACATTTTCATCCATTTGCCTTACGGGAACGACTACTCAGGGTCCTTATCTTTTATTCAGCACACAATTCGGATCACATGCATTTAACTCCGGCCATTATAAACGATTACACGGCATTCCAATAGAAACATATTAAAATGGACTTCATGTTCTGATTGCGCTTCCTAAATGTACCCGAGGAAACAAAAGAAGGCGCTGAACTGGAGCCTGAAACGTCAGCCTGTCAGAGAGACAAAGCGTTTCAACATTTCAGAGTCTACAAAGGAAACTAAAACCTTGTTTTTCCTCATTTCTTTATTGTGACGATCCACATACAAAGTTTTCCCTTTCCGACAAACAAAACCGGTTCTTTGGTGCGTCTGCTCGTCTCTGACCACGTCTGACCGCCGCTGCACCAAAAGGCACTTAAGCTTTTTAGGAGCGCAGTCGTTCATTTGTTATCGAGTGCTTCTGGGAGACGGCGTCCCGGCTCGCACACAACAAAACTCCTGTAGTCTGAAGAGCTTTTGTTCATGAGCTCAGAGTAACCACGAAGCCTTCACGCATCATGACATCAGTCACCGAGGCGTTTTCTCCCCAGACAAACAGACAGGAGCCGCCTACTCACAGTCATTACCTGAGACCCCAGGTTCCCAAAACTCCCCCCCAAATAAATGCATATTAGCCCACGGACTGACATTTAATAAAGGTTTTTTTTTCACAGCGACCCCCGTCTGGGAAGATTTCACAGAGCCGCAGAAACTGGGAAAATTGTCTCTACAGGATATCGAGAGAGTGGGCTTAATTTCATTTCCTTTTAAAACTCAAGAGCAGCAAATTGCCCTGACAAGCCGAAACACACCTCCACGCTTCCCTCGCACACTCTCATCTGCAGGAGCCGCGTTTACATGATGGAAAGCTGCAGGTAGGACAGAGTTATTCATCACAGAGACACGGAGACGCTGCGAGACTTGTTTAACTGCTCCCCAATAAAGGAAACATATTAATCAGAGATTCATTAGCTGACAAAACCAAAACACGTTACTGAACACAGGAAAATAAAAGCGTTTAAAGAGATGAACAGCTGATATTAAAGCTGATGTCTGAGAGAACAAACGATCTGAAGCTGAAGTCCACGTATTTTCCTATGGAAGCCCAGAGGGACAAGTGAGGACATGTGTGCTTTTCTTGTTTTCTGTCCTGTGTTTAAGATTTGAGAACTGTAAAAACTGAAAATGTAAAAGACCACGATCATTTTTTAAGTGCCTTAATTAGTTTTTTCTAAAACTGACTTCATATCAAGGTGGAGGGAGGAGAGGGTTGACTGAGTTTTTACGTTTTGGATGAACTGCTCCTTTAAAGGTTACTGTCATGCGTCAGCAGAGCCTCGACCTGAAGAATAACTCAGGTTCTGCTTCCTGTATAAATCTGCTGTCAGCCAGTAATATCAGCTCTGATGTCTGTGGATGTTGACTCAAGATGTCTGATGATGCTGCCGGGCCGGCTCTGCCCAGACAGAACAAACAGGGCATGATGGGAAATGTTTAGCGTGGAGAACATCCACCATTGATCTCCCTCTGAGGGCTGTTTTCAGATGAGCCGAGCGGGGGACGAGCTTTAACGCCGCGGCTCGGCTCTCAGGTTTCACGGCAGCTTTTAGAGGTCGATACGGGAGCCTGCGGGGGACATTTGTTTGATGTGATTGATGCCAAAGCAAACTGGAAATGAATAAATAGACGGTACATTAGCAAGAAGCAGCATGTCCCGACAAACAACATTACTGTAAGCTCCAGGTCGCCTCTGTTTTGGGCGGTTTGAGCCTTTAACAGCAGTAGAGACAGTCGGATCTCTGCTGATGGTCTGTTCTCCTTCTGCTCTCTTACTTTAAATAATTACACATCTGTTTTTGGATAATGAGCCTGTTTATCCCCGGGTGTGTGTGTCAGTGTGCTGCTGACCTCACAGAACCAAGCGGTGAGAAAACATTGTAGGTGTTCCTATAAACCTGAGCTGGTGTCAACTGTGCTCGTGTAGCTCTGACTTCATCCCAGACAGAAATAAAATAGTCATAACTGTATCAAAAGGCTCCTCAAGAAACTTCCTATCAGGTAAAAACCTCTAAAGTATAGCTGAAGATTAAAGTTATGTTACTAGATGTCAAACTGGTGGACATAAAACACAAAATCTGCTGCAGATCCAGACCAGCTGGAGGAGTAAACACCTGGAGTCTCATCAGGTTCTGATCCGGAGCCGTTAACACAGAGGACTTTGTAAGTTGTGGGATTAAAAAGGTGATTTCTCTTCACTCCTGTTGATGAGCCTGACTGCAGCAGTGATCCGGAGCTGACCTCCACTGTCGGGTGGTTCTGTTCTGTTCTGTTGACTGCTGACTGGAGCTGGAGGGGAAATGGACTTTACTTCATGAACGTAACGTTACAGAGAGCAGACAGAGAACCAGAACCAGAACCAGAGTCTCTGCTGAGTGCTGACTTCACTCAGAGCTTCACCTCAGCTCTCTAATGTTCTGCAGTGTTCTTCTGGTTCTGTTGGGTCTGGTTCTCAGACTTCCTTCCTCTCTGACTGATCGAGGTTTGTGTTTTTTGTTTCACATAAAATTAAAAAACATTCTGTTAATGTGAGTTCATCTCCTGTCGGGACGATGAAGGAAAAGAAGAAATAAGACGAGGAGAGAAAAGACGACGAGCAGCTCAGGTTTCATCTAACGGCAGCGTTAAGTGTTTACCTTAACCCTGACCTCGATCTGTGTGTGTGTGTGTGTGTGTGTGTGTGTGTGTTGCCTGACCTCTATGTGCTTATATATACTGTTTGTTTGTGTGTGTAAAAGTATGTTCACATAACGTATATTATGTTCCTGGACAACATGTCAAATAGTGTATATACCAGCTGATCTCACATGACCTTCGTGTGTGTGCGTGTGTGTGTGTGTGTGTGTGTGTGTGTGTGTGTGTGTGTGTTAACACAGTATTTTCCAGTCCATTTAGGAAACACTGCTGGCTCGTGCAGCGTTGCTCCGTCAGTCAGTGTCTCGTGTTCCTGCTACTCTTGATTGTTGTTCAAACGTTGGAAATGTCCCTTTATTTATTTTTCATTCTGTTGTTATTGGGCTTATTTTCCTGGAAGCCAACGTGTTCTATAAGAACTAGACACCGCATGTCAACATATATGTGGGGACATTTTTCACATCTTATTTACATCAAAAACACTCTGCAGAGTCTGTGGTTTGTCCTTTCTGGGCTACTGTAGAAATGGGGTGGACTCTTTGTTCATTCTAATGCTACAAAAACACAATGATTTCTTAATTTCAGATGATTGCACACTGTTGAAAACATAATTATGAATATAATAATGGACATATCTTTACATGGTTGGCTCCACACCTTCAAGACAAGTTTCAGTCGCACATATTAACTTTTCTTGACAAAAACAGTCAAATCACTTTTCTGAAAGTCTCCTTATTTATAATTAGTGGGCAATTTTAACACAAAGAACAACAGCACAAAATCAGTCACTGTAACTAAGGAGTTCACAGTCGACGAGAACGCTGCTCGAGGTTTCAGTATTTGTAAATGTGAAACCACTGGATGGTTACAGGGAGAACCAGGTCACTGACGGAGTGAACATCGAGCGTCCAAGTTAATTATTCAACAAAGATAGAAGCAATGAACCTTCACATGAACCTCAGAGAGCAGACTGAACTATTCGCACCGTAACAACTTAATTTCTTCATTGAAACATGCTAAAATCAACACCTGAACCTGGACATCTTAAGTAATGCTAACATCAAAGGAGGAAAAGACACCGAACATCACAGAGACCCGGTCGTAGTCTTCACACATCATCACCAAAATCAAAACAAAAACACGATAAAAGCTCTACTTCTTTAGGAGACCTAAAAAGGTTCAATTCAAGAGCCAAGTTCTCGTTGACTTATACAGAGTAATAGAAAGCAGCAGATGTTTGTGAAAGCACTGTGTGTTTCAACTGATTCACCGTCACACTAGTAACCACAATATCACCAGACTCCCTTAACAAATCGCATGATTTTAAGAGTTGTTTCATGAGGAGAAACTTAACAAACTTTCTGAGACTTTACAACCTCAAACTCTAAATAACTGGTGCCTTCTTGTAAATTCAGCATTCAATCCAAACATGAAACTTCTCATTAAAGACTATAACATATTGACAGTAAACATGTCAAATTATACAAACACAATCAACAGGAACCAATATAAGCTACTTCTTTGTCATCTGTGGAGAAAGTCCAGACTCCCTTAACAAACTTGTTGCATAAAGAGAAACTTTATATTGTGAAATGTTGTCTTCAACACATTCTTCACTGTATAAGCCTTCTTGTTAATTCAGCAAACATCATGGATAAAAATATTTCTTTCTTTGTCTAAGAAATGTTTCTGTTCTGAATTGAGATCTGAGATGTCTGCACAGAGTCTGAAGGACACTAGAAGACAACAGCCACCCAGCCATAGTCTGTTCACCCTGCTGCCATCTGACAACAGATACAAGTATCTGCTGCCGTACCACCAGACTAAACAGCAGCTTCACTCCTAAGGCTGTGAGACTTGAGATCAATCATCACACTCCACTGCAAATTTGTCTTATGTGGCATAAAGGAACTTGAATTTGCCCTTAGAAGGACACATAATGAACCTTTCCACAGCAACAGTTCAGAGTTTGACTCTCACCCTCGTCGTTGATGAAGTCCTTCAGGGAGGTCCAGGTCTTGTTGTTGCAGTAGAAGGACGTGTTGGTCGGCAGGCTGCCGTTGACGCAGTGCGCCATGCTGCGGACGCACTTCTGCCGCAGGTTCCCCATGAAGAGCTGCAGGCCGATGAGGGCGAAGACGCTCAGACAGAAGACGGTGAGGATCATCACGTCGGCAAGCTTCTTCACCGACTGGATCAGAGCACCGACAATGGTCTTCAGGCCTGCCGGACCGCCGGGGACGCAGACAGGATTAACATTTAGGAAAACGTTATTGTGGCCACGAACCCTCAATTAACGCAATGACATGTATTTGCAAAAATTTGATTTTTAAATTGAACCCAAAAAAATCAATGAAACACAAGCAGCTGGTTTAAAGAAAGGGTCACACATGTCGTACTTGAAGTGCTTTAATCAATGAATCAGGAGCAATAAAGATGGCAGCCACCTTCAATGAAGTCATTTATCCAAATTTACAGCCTCTATCCAAAATGCAAAATCTAAAATATTTCACTCCAGTCCCAAAGGGAACATACATTTTGAATTTGTCGAAGAAAAACTTGAAGACATCAATATTTATTCTTTGTTCCAAAGCTAATTAGACCAAAGGGCCGCCACCTTTATGCTCCAGTTATTTAGAGGAAATAAATCACAAAGTAACTCTAATCAGCCAATAGAAATATAACTCTGCTGTGAGGTGAAAATCTTCCTTCAGCCACATTCGGTTTAATTTCATACATGTTAATTTTGTTATTTTCTTGGACGTTGAAAGTTTTCACCTGACAGCAGCTTTACGTTTTTTCAAAAGTGTTTCAACTGTGGAAAATAAAAGTCACCGTCACCAACAGAAAGAAGCAAAACAGACCACGAACTCCCCAATGACATTCAGATAAAAACACAACACACACACACGTGAACATATGGTGAAAACAGCAGGAACACAACACACTCCGAACACAAAGGGTGCAGACAAGTTGACTGTCCTCGGCCAATCTTACCGAATCCAAGACAACCAGTTTCTCTTTTCACTTTTCATTATAGCGAATTCATTAGAAACAGACACTTGACTCAAATCTTCCCTCGTCAGTTTAATAAGATCCACATTGTTCTCATTAGCCTGGAAGCGTCTGTAAGCTAATGAATGTATTGAATGATTATGTTTAGTCATGGCTGCAGTGATGACATGCTCTCCACATGTTGCTACGGCTGTGATAGAGTTATAACATGTGTTAGACATTGTTATAATGAGGCCACAGCATGAGTATGGTTTAATAACGCTGCTAGCGCTGCATGCTAACATGCACAGTGGAGTCATACAGAGGCTAGCCAGCGACACATTCGTAGAAACAGTTCAACATTTGGTTATTTAAAGTTATAATCTAAACCTTTAATCACAGGACTGGCACTTCACTCCCTCTCAGATCGACTGACCTATCTTTTAAAGTTCCCATGTCCTGAGGTGATACATAGAGTTTCCTGATGGACAGAAACCAATAGATGGTAGTTGCTAAATTAACTGCTAATTGCTGCTAAATGTAGCATTCCTCGCTAGCTGCCTGTTCTTAAAGGAAACACAGCAAATATCACTTCACCTAATGTTTCATGGGAACTTAAATATGAAGGCCAACAATAAACAAACTGATCTACTGATTGGACTGGAATATATTTTGGCTCCTGCTCGGCAAAGATCTCTTCACAGAAATTTCTGTTTTATGTTTTCATTATTTTAACAATTTGTCATCATCAGTATTTGAATCAGGTAATAAGTTCTGCCAAGTGAGTCGGCGACAGCTGTTGTTTCAATTTGTCAATAAAAATGTCAGCTCTATTTTTAGATGACAGTCGTGTTCTCTGATATTATATCATATATTTTCAGTTACGACAAATGGAGGAAGTCAACTACACGAGTGAAGCTAGCTCAAGTCTTCAAGGCTGAATCATTTAAGAGTGCAGGAGTGAAGCTGCTGTTTGCTGAGCCTCTGATGTCCACTCACAACCAATTACCAAGAAGACCTCATTGCTTCTCCCTGCATACTACCTATGTGTACTTTATCTAAGGGCATGTTGAAAAGCGGAGAGTAAACAGTAGGTAGTATGCAGGATAAGATCTCAAACACAGCCACTGATTTAGCTCTTCCAGCAGGCTCCAGCCAGCAGGTTTGATATTCACTCCCCTGCGTTCGCTTCCTCACCTGGGATGACAGAGATGGTTTTGAGCGCTCGCAGCACCCTGAACGTCCTTAAGGCTGACACATTACCCAGGTCCACAAACTCAGTCACATATCTGCAACAAGCCGGGAGACAGAAGCACAAGAACAGACACACACAGAAGGGTTTGACCACATTGAGCAACAACGAGCCAACACGGAGGGATAGAAAGATGGAGATACCGAGAAAGACAGAGAGAGATACAGTCGAGACAGGCCAGGTCGGATGGTTGGAGGATCAGAGACGGAGACATCGTCTATGAAGAAGAGGAAGTCAGACGGTCGAAGCTGCTCACATGGAAACAAACTGGAGACGAATTCAAGTCAGTCTGAGACCTTCAGATCTGAGTGCCAGTCTCATCAATACACTCGTTCTTCATCACTCTGGGTGTTAGAGGTGTTTTTTGGTTTGAAGAATCCACCCGATAAATTATTAAAGTCAAATTTTATTTTACATTTCAGCTATAAAAGATACAAACAAATCAATTTCTTTCAAGTTTTCCAGGACCAGGGAACAGGTCTGATTAAAGGGGAATTTTTAAACCTGGTTCTTTGAGAATCAGCAGGTCTTGGACTTTCTTTCAACATCAACTATGACTCTGTGATGTCCAGACTGTCAGAGGAGAAGATGCCAACTAAACAAGACGAACTCCTTCAACTCATTATTAGCATTAATTACTATTAAACAAAACATAATCAAAACAAAATCGACAGTGAGGTGGTTTTAAAACACATTGTCTGACCTCTGGAGAAGATCTTTGAACACTTCACCATTTCACAGTTTATAACTTCATTACTTTCTTTTTATATTCATGGTTTGGATTGTTGTCAGATTCTTACATAACAACCTGAGCCTGTAAGGGACAAAAACCAAAACATTTAGGAGACGTAACTTTGACGGTTGCAGTTGCCCCAAAGGATTACATCGCAGCCGTGCCTTAGCTGCTGGACTGATTTCTACATTTTTGGTAAGTATGACTCATTTACACACCCAAACATGTAAATATAAGTCCCAGGTCTGAAAACAGCAGACTTCCCTTCTTAATCCTAAAAATATTTGGTCTATTTTCATGAAATAATCAATAAAACAAGTTAGCTAAAGTCTCCGGTTCAGGATCATGTGCTCAGCTTTTACATGTCTGACTTTTCCTTCCTTGCTGTCTCGTCAGTTCAGATCAGGTGACTACACCTAAGACCCCTGATTGGGCAGAGAGTGGGGAAGTGGGCAGGGTGCTGGTGCTGCAAGACACGGCAGACATGGGACGAACAAGAGAGGACGTTCACGACGACGTTTACGATGACGAGCGTTTGTTTGGGGGGGTTTCTGTCCCGTGTCGCCCCCTGGTGGTGGTGAGGCCTTACCTGGGATGACTGAGATAGTTTTCAGGGCTCTCAGCACTCTAAAGGTTCTCAGCGCCTGCAGGTTCCCTACTTTGATAAACTCTGTTAACAGCCTGTAGGGGGCAGTGTGGCGGTTGTCAACATACAACAAAAGAAGAAAAACATAACAAAGTCTGAAAATATGGCGGTGAGTTAAAAGTACAATCCTGTGTTGTGAGAACCAACAGTGACCCAAACATTTCAAACAGGAAGCTGTCTGCAGAGTCAGAGCAGCGACTGGCTGGATTATCAGTTCTGACCCGAACACACCCCTCACCCTCGACACTGAGCCCCGCCGCTCCACTGTGTGTGTTCATGCTCATGGGCTGTGTGATGTGTTCGGACTACAGGGCCCTCCAGACGGGCCGAGGGTTTTAAGAACTGTTGTTTCTGCTCGTGTTTAAGATAAAGACTGTCTAAACCAGACCTTTATATGTTAACCCATAAGATCCAATAATCATTATCCTCAATAAATGTTCTCAGATGGGTCTGGGTTCTTACGGGTCAACTGTAAGGAAATGCGAAGACATTTGATAAATTAATAAAGACTCAAATTAACAAAGAAATATAATAGCAATGATTCTCATCAGCTCAAATGTGATAACGGGTTTGGATGCAGCCGGGTTGAGATCGAGTCGGTCGAGGCCCTGACCAGGCGACGGCGGCCATTTTGGGCCCCTGGTTAGATCAGAGTCATCTGATCCCGAGCTGCTAGCGGCCCTCCATTACGGCTCATATTTCACCGGCATTGACTGGCAGGCTGATTGAATTACTGTGGGCTGGAGGAGGTGCAGCAGCCAGAACAGGAACCAGCAACAGAACCGGCAGGCCGGGGCTAACTGGTTAGCATGCTAACTTAGATATCACAGTACATAGAGGTTATAGTGTTTTAACTGTTTCTTAATTAATATTCAACTACAATGCACCTTTAAACAAGCTGTCTGTTTATTAATACATACTTTATTAAATCTGGATTATGTTGGAAAGTGAAAGAGAAAGAGTTGATGACAGCTGATGTTCTGCTGGATCAGGCTCTCGTGTCTTTAATGTAATAATTCAGATGCTTTTTAATTAACGTAGTGACGATTAAGTGAGAGAGTTTATGACGCCAAGAAGAAATAAAGCGCTGCTGCTCTAATGCTGACGAGCCTGGTGCTGCTGGTCTGGTGATGGCAGCCATTAACATGTCATTACACCAGTAATATCACTAACACAGGGGCGGGCCGTGTGTGTGTGTGTGTGTGTGTAGTGTGTAGTGTGTAGTGTGTGTGTGTGTGTGTGTGCGTGTGTGTGTGTGTGTGTGTGTGTGTAATGTGTGGTTGGGGAGGGGAGGGTGATGGACTCTGTTACCATGGGAATCCTGACTCAGTGGGAGGGGAGGAGGGCATCAATCAGACATTTAGTGTGTGTGTGTGTGTGTGTGTGTGTGTGTGTGTGTGTGTGTTAGAGTGTGTGTGTGTGTGCGTGTGTGTGTGAGTGTCTATTTTCCGACCATCACTCTGGTTTTAATAAAGCCCGGCACAGAGGGGTGATGTGTCAGGGGCAGAGTGTGTGTACGTGTTTTAAGACGTAAAAGATGTGTGTGTTCATACATATAACAGCATTTTTTTGTGTGTGTGTGTACAACCACACATGTTCTCCATCCGTATGTGTGTGTGTGTGTGTGTGTGTGTGTGTGTGTGTAGAGGTGACTTATGTGTCCCTGTCCTGCTAAAGATCCATCTGACCGCAGGACAGCCCTCGGTTCAAGGACACACACTGACTGATATTTGTAAGTGTGTGTGTGTGTGTGTGTGTTGTGTGTGTGTGTGTGTGTGTGTTTGTGTGTGTGTGTGTGTGTGTGTGTGTGTGTGTGTGTGTGAGTGTGTGTGTGTGTGTGTGTGTGTGTGTGTGTTGCTCCGGCAGACAGATGGGAGATTAAGGCACAAACAGGTGGAATATTTAAAAAGAAAACTGTGTGTGTCGTTTAGCGTCTCTGAGAGTTTGAGGATTTGGATGGACCCCTGTGAGAGCCCGGCAGCTGTCACACGCAGAGACAAAGCAAGATAAGTTAGCAATTTGCAGCTAAATTCACTTATTTCCTTCTCTCAGTTTTAGTCATTAATACTCTCAGATGAGTGAATAATTGCTGCTCGCCGTCTCCTAAATCAGAGCCCACAATTACTTAATTCAGTCCGTCAGATTAACGGCTTCATTCGTTTGTCTCTGTTGTCTCGCTGCAGGACACTCACATCACATCACACGTGTTCTGTGGAGATGAACTTAATAACTGAAGGAAATCTGCAGCGTCAGCAAGTTTCTTTTGGCAAAGAATGAGGTGGAATCATTAATTATGTTGGAGGGGACTCGTGATGGCACAAGGTTGTGCTTTAAAACCTCCAGAGTTTCTGTGAGTCCTGTGATCGACAAAGAGAAGCTGTGAACGTCTTCCAGGAGAGAAGAGGAGTGAGGAGGTGCTGCTGGTGCTGCTGGTGCTGCTGCTGGTGCCGGTTGTGGTGCTGCTGCTGCTGCTGCTGCTGGTGCTGGTGCTGGTGCTGCTGCTGGTGCTGCTGCTGGTGCTGGTGCTGGTTGTGGTGGTGCTGCTGCTGGTGCTGGTGCTGGTCCAGGATCATCAGAATTAATGTTGTTCCAGAGAAGATTAACGTGACGATATTATAATACTTGATTACAAGAAAAGTTCTGCTTTTAAAATGTCACTGAAGTAAAAGTACAGATGTGTTACCGTCACGTCCACGAGGAGGTTCTGATCCACTCCGTGTGTTTGTCTCTCTGTCGGTTTGTCAGCAGGATCACACAGAAACTACTGAACGGATCGAACCAGACCTGGACGGTGGACCCTGTTAACTTCTGGTGGAATTCAGATTATTCCCGTTGTCGTGTAAACAGCATAATGTGTTCTGATAAAAGACGTTTCTAGGTTTTTGCCCAGTGTGACGTTTTATTCTGTTCCCTGATTCTTTGTTCCCAGAACCCGACCCGTGTTCTGGCAGTGATCCACTGTGCACCTGTCACACTGCCAGCATCTCCGTGAACATAATCAAGGAGCAGTTACGTTCCCTCCAAAACAATATTTAGAAAAGCAAATCAACAGTAAGTATGAAGAGGCGTAATTGCCGCTCCATGAATCTGGATGAAACGTGTCTTATTTTGGCGGGTTGATAAGAGGAAGCAGTTTAAATGGTGGATTTGTCCTTTAATCCGAGGGCACCTTCATGAAGACATGCAGGCGTTTAGCAGGCGGTCCGGTTGGAGGTGACACCGCTTCATTACACCTCGCAGTAACCTCGGAGCGAGCCGCGGGGTCAACTATTGATCCCATCGGTTCATTCTGATCGTTTATCTTCTCGCCGGCGTCCCTCGCTGCACGCTCGCGCTCTTTAGCTGCCTGATTGATCGCCACCTGATCGCTAACCAAACCAAACGGCAGCGATTTTCCATCAGTCAGTCAATTACTGAAGTGGACGGGTCGCAGAGGGACCGAGGCTGCGAGGCTGACATCATCATCATCCTCCTCACCTTTTCACTGTTTTCACCTGAACTTACCTTTATTATCTGTGATGCTTCACTTCAACACATGTATTTCTTTATATCTGTAAAAGTATTGATACACTGTATATCTGTAAATATGTTGAAGCATTCAATTGAAGATAAAACCTAAAAGAATAATCCACAAAGTAAAGCAGGACTGTAGCACCATGAGCCTTTAACAGGAGCTTTCTGGTGGATTTATAAGTTTTAAGAAGGCGATAATTCATCTCATGAGGTTTATTAATAATTCAACTTTAGGAGTTGCCATTGGTGGTGCTTTCAGGGACACTCCGTCGTCCAATACTTCAGTTTTGCCGGCTGAATCAGATCGCTGAGCTGAGCGGTGAGAATTCAAACCAGAAACAAACGTTACGTCGCTGCTCTGTTTAAATTTCAGACGTCAGATCGATTACTTGTTGAACTGTTGTTAATATTCAGTGTCAGGAGACGACGGTCGCTTTATAATAACTTCTTCTGAGCAGGTGTGAGGTCATTAAGTCATCACGCAACAAAGTAGTTTTAAAAACAGAAACAAAGCAGAATGATAATTCCTCCTGACGAGCTGACGAGCAGCCTCAGGGGAGGAGTGTTCCTAATGGACCTCCTCCGACCCGCGACCCCCCCCGGGCCCTCCGACCACACGGGACCCACCGCAGGGTTTCACTCAAGGAGAGTCGAGGTCAGCGGCAGCAGCAAGGCAGCAACACCGCCAGGGTTCAGGGTTCAAATCCCCCCGAGGTCAACGTCCTGATATCGTCATCAATGATTCTACAAATCAACTTTAATTCATCGTCGGTGAGTTTACAGATCACTCAGGTGTTCCGTCCGTGAGCAGAACCAGCTGGTGTTGGACCGGTCTGAGCTGAGTCCAGAGAAAAGCTGTTAAACTGTATTGATCTATTGATTCCTCGTTAGATCCTGATCAATCACAGGAGGACAGCAGACTGACTCCGTCTGACGGAAGAGTGACGTGTTTAGATTCTTCACTCATGACAAAGTACCAACATGACGATATTAAAGTACTCGATTACAAGAAAAGTTCTGCTTTTAAAATGTTGCTAAAGTAAAAGTACAGATGTGTTACTGTGACGTCCACGAGGAGGTTCTGATCCACTCCGTTTGTCAGCAGGATGACCAGTAGGACGTTTTATTCTGCGTATCTAAACGGTTTCTTCTGTTCTTTTACATCTGCACACGTGTGAAGATATAAAACAAACCAGAACCTGACGAAGGAGAAGATTATTTCACAAACCTCACATGAGGACCGACTCAGGTGGAGACGCCATGACAAGTGACGTCATCTCTGCGGAGCTTTAAGTACTGTTGGGTCGTTTAAAGGATGAACCGGGTCGTCTCAGAACTTCAGGTTATTATATGAAGTTCATAACAGATCAAAACATTTTCACTGGTTTTTATTCTGTTGTGTAGTTTCATCTATATGAAGTCATGATGTAATATATGTTCATAAATACGTGAGTAATAACTGCAGCCTGTCAGAATAAAAGCCCGTCCGGCTCGCTGCAGCCTGGAGCTGGTTCTTCTTCCTCTGAGCGGTCGGAGCTTTTGGACTGACAGCACAATGAGACGGCTTCAGCAGCTGAGCAGACGTTCTGCTGACTCTGCAGACGTGTCTGAGCTGAGCTGCACCGGCTGACGTCCAACAGAACCTCCTGTATCAGTCTGTATTCTTAATTCCTCTAATCCCGTCAGTACAACGCTGTCGTGTCCGACCCGGCTTCTCTTTTGAACTCCATGACGATTAATTCCACTCATTTCTACTTTGCTGTTATTTTCCTCAACAGATGTTTCACAATAAAAGCCTTCCAGAAGCTGCAGTTGCATAACCTGCTCCTGACAGGCTTTTATTGTGACACGTGTACAGGAAGTGTTGGTTGTTCTGCAGCATCACAGCCAATCACAGCGAGGCACACATGCTCAATACGACACTTTATTTTATTCTGCTTATTTCATGTTTCGCTCTTTTGAAAATGAAAAATATTGAAATAAAAACAGTAAAATGAGTGTGATGTATTTCTGTATTCAGTTTTGAGACACAGCTGTCATTAACATGTTGATTTTCTTTCTTTTCTGCTTTCAAGGTTATTTAGATTTAAAGCTTTTAAAGAGATAAAAGTCTCTGGTTTCATCTCAGCATTAAAACAACTAGTCGATCTGATACGTTAGTTACAGATTTTATATTGTGACTGACAGAAACTCTGAGAGCAGATTTAATCTTGAAGATGCTCCGGATGCTGTCGCTCACCTCACGGGAATGTTAGCAACATTTTACATTTCATTTCATTATGAGGGTTGATAAAGTCGCGGTCGCTCGTCCTGTTCGAGCTCCGACGCCCTCAGACGACCTCTTCCACAAGATGAAGACCAACACGCAGACTTCTGGACAGGACCTGTTCGCTCCACGACCGTCGAAGTGTATGAATGTAGTTTAGGCACCAAAATGACCCGGTTCTGTTCAGGAACACATCCTGGTTTTATCTTTTACAAACGGGAATCAGGTCTCCCAGTCTTTCTGCTACTCTGCTCGAAGGGCCGCCAGAAATAATGCTAGGCTTAGTTTTTTTGTTTTTTTCCACATTTTTAAGCACGTCTTAAAGAAACGTTCTCCATATTTAATCGCAGCACAAACCGTCAGCTGCAGTCACACAGCGGCCAGCAAGCAAGGGTCAGATATCAGCTGTGTGTGTGTGTGTGTGTGTGTGTGTGTGTGTGTGTGTGTGTGTGTGTGTGTGACTCACGCCATGACGATGACGCTGAAGTCGAGCCAGTTCCAGGGGTCCCTCAGGAAGGTGAAGGGCCCCACACAGAAACCCCTCGCCAAGATCTTAATGAGAGACTCAAACGTGTAGATACCTGTGAAGGTATACCTGAGAGAGGGAGGAGGAGGAGGAGGGAGGAGGAGGGAGAGGGGGAGGAGGAGGAGAGGGAGGAGGAGGGGGAGGGGGAGGAGGAGGAGGGAGAGGGGGAGGAGGAGGAGGAGGAGAGGGAGGAGGAGGAGGAGGAGGAAGAGGAGGAGGAGGAGGAGACGTTACAGAGGACAGAGAGAGAATAGAGATGAATAAAGAAAAGAGGAGAGAGAGACGGAGAGATAAATATTCATAAAACCAGCAGAGCTGCAGACAAACATCCTTCACTTATTTATTTTGTCCCCAGAAACAAGTTCGACCCGACGGGCTGTCGACAGAACCATGAGAGAGAGAGAGAGAGACAGTAAACTACCCATAACTCAGAACGACTCAGATTAAGTTTAACATTCACATTTTCTAAAATACGTCTCATCATGTTCATGTTACCAGTGTGGCAAGATAGCCGCCTCACCAGAGACGACTGTTCAAGACTGGACTCAGGTTGTTTGCAGGGAAACCAGATATTTAAAGGTAAACGTGAAGTTTTCTCATCATAATCAGACAGATCACTCAGAACTGAACCCAGAGACGAGTCTGTCTGCAGAACACACAGAAACTACTGCAGCTGTCCATCACAGAGAGACTGAAGACAGGAACAGTCCACTGTGTTTGAGTTTAACTTGTTAAATATCTCATAATTTCAGTTATTTTAACCTTAATTATGTTAATTAAAAACATATATAATAAATGAAACATTATCACCACATGACACTCGATATATTTGTATCAACATGTCATTGTTCAGTCCTCAGTGTCACGTCAGTTCATCAGCGACATCGACTGGAATATATTAAAGCTATGTTGATCTCACTGACTGGTTCACACATCACATCACAAACGCTTTGTCTCTGATTACAGTCTGAACAGAAAGATCCGCCTCACGTCTTCCTCGCCCTTCCTCCCTCATGACCTCGCTCCCCCGGATCAGATACCGTCACAGTGTCACAGCATGCTGGTATTTCTTGGCGGCTCATCAGCAGTGAGACGGTCCGCGGGAATCCCCCGACCCTCACCGGTGATTGAGGGATACAACTGGTCACAGACAGACAAACAGAGAAGTTTCCAGGTGTACTTACTCCACGTATTTGGCCCAGTACGCCGGCTCCGACATGGCCATGAAGCAACAGTTGGTCAGGATGGTGCACATGATGAACAGGCTGAATAACGTGAGCAGGTTAAGGAAAAACACCTGCAGGGACTCCACAGACATTCAAAACTCACTTTATATTAAATTAAATTAAAGAAATGTGACTTATCATATCTTTAAAGGGATATTCCGGTGTAAGTTTAATCCATGATCTAAATCACCGTGAAACTGTGTTAGACTCCCTCTCGAGAGATCAAGTTAGCAGACCGCTAATTTACGGAGTTTTATCAACCTCAGAAACGACCGCACGACAACAATACACTGCAGTAAATGGATCCAAATATAAACCGCCACCAAAAAGCCACAAATAATGCTCAGAACAGCACCAAACTTCAGCAACAGTACAAATAGGGTCTCAGCACATAGTCCGGGACATCTAACCTCCGCTAGCTTAGCTGGATTTCTATTGTGAAGCTAAAAACAGATTTCAACTCTCCTCCATCAGCTTCCGGGTCGGGGAAGTCCCGACGCGACGATTACCGAGTGCGGTTAGAAATGCTCAATTCCGTTCTTTTCCCTGTCCGCTCTCGATAATAACTGTTATAAACTGGCAGGTAAGACACATATGAACTCTGATTGCTTTTCCATGGAGTCATAATCATACATTTTCATCCATGAGCCGCGGAACTCTACTGCACTCGGTAATCGACTCGTCGGGACTTCCCGTCAACAGGAAGCTGCTGCAGAAGAGTGGTAAATTTAGTCAGCTTTTCAGTAGAAATCCAGCTAAGCTAGCGGAGGTTAGATGCCCCGGACTATGTGCTGAGACCCTATTTGTTTTTTTCTATTTTTGTTTTTTGGTGGCGGTTTATATTTGGATCCATTTACTGCAGTGTATTGTTGTCGTGCGGTCGTTTCTGAGGTTGATAAAACTCCGTAAATTAGCGGTCTGCTAACTTGATCTCTCCAGAGGGAGTCTAACACAGTTTCACCGTGTGTTAGACCATGGATTAATATCGGAATATCCCTTTAAAGATGATAATTGAGGGTTTCAACA